>NW_027316137.1:0-49964 GCF_026437365.1 Eucyclogobius newberryi
CTGCTTTAGACCTGCTTTAGACCTGCTTTAGACCAGCTTTAGTCCTGCTTTAGTACTGCTTTAGACCAGCTTTAGTCCTGCTTTAGTACTGCTTTAGTCCTGCTTTAGACCTGCTTTAGACCTGCTTTAGACCTGCTTTAGTCCTGCTTTAGACCTGCTTTAGACCTGCTTTAGTCCTGCTTTAGACCTGCTTTAGTCCTGCTTTAGTCCTGCTTTAGTCCTGCTTTAGACCTGCTTTAGTCCTGCTTTAGACCTGCTTGAGTCCTGCTTTAGTCCTGCTTTAGTCCTGCTTTAGACCTGCTTTAGTCCTGCTTTAGACCTGCTTTAGTCCTGCTTTAGACCTGCTTGAGTCCTGCTTTAGTCCTGCTTTAGTACTGCTTTAGTACTGCTTTAGTCCTGCTTTAGACCTGCTTGAGTCCTGCTTTAGTCCTGCTTTAGTACTGCTTTAGTACTGCTTTAGTACTGCTTTAGTCCTGCTTTAGTACTGCTTTAGTACTGCTTTAGTCCTGCTTTAGTCCTGCTTTAGACCTGCTTTAGTCCTGCTTTAGTCCAGCTTTAGTCCTGCTTTAGTCCTGCTTTAGTCCTGCTTTAGTACTGCTTTAGTCCTGCTTTAGACCTGCTTTAGTCCTGCTTTAGTCCTGCTTTAGACCTGCTTTAGTCCTGCTTTAGACCTGCTTTAGTCCTGCTTTAGTCCTGCTTTAGTACTGCTTTAGTACTGCTTTAGTCCTGCTTTAGTCCTGCTTTAGACCTGCTTTAGACCTGCTTTAGTCCTGCTTTAGACCTTCTTTAGACCTGCTTTAGTTCAGCTTTAGTACTGCTTTAGTCCTGCTTTAGACCTGCTTTAGACCTGCTTTAGTACTGCTTTAGACCTGCTTTAGACCTGCTTTAGTACTGCTTTAGTACTGCTTTAGTTCTGCTTTAGTCCTGCTTTAGACCTGCTTTAGTACTGCTTTAGTACTGATTTAGTACTGCTTTAGACCTGCTTTAGACCTGCTTTAGTCCTGCTTTAGACCTGCTTTAGTCCTGCTTTAGTCCTGCTTTAGTCCTGCTTTAGACCTGCTTTAGTTCAGCTTTAGTACTGCTTTAGTCCTGCTTTAGACCTGCTTTAGACCTGCTTTAGTCCTGCTTTAGACCTGCTTTAGTCCTGCTTTAGACCTGTTTTACACCTGCTTTAGTCCTGCTTTAGACCTGCTTTAGACCTGCTTTAGTCCTGCTTTAGACCTGCTTTAAACCTGCTTTAGTCCTGCTTTAGACCTGCTTTAGACCTGCTTTAGTCCTGCTTTAGTCCTGCTTTAGACCTGCTTTAGTCCTGCTTTAGACCTGCTTTAGTACTGCTTTAGTACTGCTTTAGTCCTGCTTTAGACCTGCTTTAGTCCTGCTTTAGACCTGCTTTAGTACTGCTTTAGTACTGCTTTAGTTCTGCTTTAGTCCTGCTTTAGACCTGCTTTAGTTCAGCTTTAGTACTGCTTTAGACCTGCTTTAGACCTGCTTTAGACCTGCTTTAGTCCTGCTTTAGACCTGCTTTAAACCTGCTTTAGTCCTGCTTTAGACCTGCTTTAGTCCTGCTTTAGACCTGCTTTAGTACTGCTTTAGTACTGCTTTAGTACTGCTTTAGACCTGCTTTGGTACTGCTTTAGTACTGCTTTAGTACTGCTTTAGTCCTGCTTTAGACCTGCTTTAGACCTGCTTTAGACCTGCTTTAGTCCTGCTTTAGACCTGCTTTAAACCTGCTTTAGTCCTGCTTTAGACCTGCTTTAGTCCTGCTTTAGACCTGCTTTAGTACTGCTTTAGTACTGCTTTAGTCCTGCTTTAGACCTGCTTTGGTACTGCTTTAGTACTGCTTTAGTACTGCTTTAGTCCTGCTTTAGTCCTGCTTTAGTCCTGCTTTAGACCTGCTTTAGTACTGCTTTAGTACTGCTTTAGTACTGCTTTAGTCCTGCTTTAGTCCTGCTTTAGTCCTGCTTTAGACCTGCTTTAGTCCTGCTTTAGTCCAGCTTTAGTACTGCTTTAGTACTGCTTTAGTCCTGCTTTAGTACTGCTTTAGTACTGCTTTAGTACTGCTTTAGTCCTGCTTTAGTACTGCTTTAGACCTGCTTTAGTCCAGCTTTAGTACTGCTTTAGTACTGCTTTAGTCCTGCTTTAGTACTGCTTTAGACCTGCTTTAGACCTGCTTTAGTCCAGCTTTAGTACTGCTTTAGACCTGCTTTAGACCTGCTTTAGACCTGCTTTAGACCTGCTTTAGACCTGCTTTAGTCCTACTTTAGACCTGCTTTAGACCTGCTTTAGACCTGCTTTAGTCCTGCTTTAGACCTGCTTTAGTCCTGCTTTAGTCCTGCTTTAGACCTGCTTTAGACCTGCTTTAGTACTGCTTTAGACCTGCTTTAGTACTGCTTTAGTCCTGCTTTAGACCTGCTTTAGTCCTGCTTTAGACCTGTTTTACACCTGCTTTAGTCCTGCTTTAGACCTGCTTTAGACCTGCTTTAGTCCTGCTTTAGACCTGCTTTAGACCTGCTTTAGTACTGCTTTAGACCTGCTTTAGTACTGCTTTAGACCTGCTTTAGTCCTGCTTTAGACCTGCTTTAGACCTGCTTTAGTACTGCTTTAGACCTGCTTTAATACTGCTTTAGTCCTGCTTTAGTCCTGCTTTAGACCTGCTTTAGTACTGCTTTAGTACTGCTTTAGTACTGCTTTAGTCCTGCTTTAGACCTGCTTTAGTCCTGCTTTAGACCTGCTTTAGTCCTGCTTTAGTCCTGCTTTAGACCTGCTTTAGTCCTGCTTTAGTCCTGCTTTAGACCTGCTTTAGTACTGCTTTAGTCCTGCTTTAGTCCTGCTTTAGTACTGCTTTAGTCCTGCTTTAGACCTGCTTTAGTCCTGCTTTAGACCTGCTTTAGTCCTGCTTTAGTCCTGCTTTAGACCTGCTTTAGTCCTGCTTTAGACCTGCTTTAGACCTGCTTTAGTACTTCTTTAGACCTGCTTTAGTCCTGCTTTAGTACTGCTTTAGTCCTGCTTTAGTCCTGCTTTAGACCTGCTTTAGTCCTGCTTTAGACCTGCTTTAGACCTGCTTTAGACCTGCTTTAGTCCTGCTTTAGACCTGCTTTAGTACTGCTTTAGTCCTGCTTTAGTCCTGCTTTAGACCTGCTTTAGACCTGCTTTAGTACTGCTTTAGTCCTGCTTTAGACCTGCTTTAGTCCTGCTTTAGTCCTGCTTTAGTCCTGCTTTAGACCAGCTTTAGTCCTGCTTTAGTCCTGCTTTAGTACTGCTTTAGTCCTGCTTTAGACCTGCTTTAGACCTGCTTTAGTCCTGCTTTAGTCCTGCTTTAGACCTGCTTTAGCCCTGCTTTAGACCTGCTTTAGTACTGCTTTAGTCCTGTTTTAGACCTGCTTTAGTCCTGCTTTAGTCCTGCTTTAGTCCTGCTTTAGACCAGCTTTAGTCCTGCTTTAGACCTGCTTTAGACCTGCTTTAGTCCTGCTTTAGTCCTGCTTTAGACCTGCTTTAGCCCTGCTTTAGACCTGCTTTAGTACTGCTTTAGTCCTGTTTTAGACCTGCTTTAGTCCTGCTTTAGTCCTGCTTTAGTCCTGCTTTAGTACTGCTTTAGTCCTGCTTTAGACCTGCTTTAGACCTGCTTTAGACCTGCTTTAGTCCTGCTTTAGACCTGCTTTAGTCCTGCTTTAGACCTGCTTTAGTTCTGCTTTAGTCCTGCTTTAGACCTGCTTTAGTTCTGCTTTAGACCTGCTTTAGACCTGCATTAGTCCTGCTTTAGACCTGCTTTAGACCTGCTTTAGTCCTGCTTTAGTACTGCTTTAGTACTGCTTTAGTACTGCTTTTGTCCAGCTTTAGTCCTGCTTTAGTCCTGCTTTAGACCTGCTTTAGACCTGCTTTAGTCCTGCTTTAGTCCTGCTTTAGACCAGCTTTAGTCCTGCTTTAGTACTGCTTTAGTACTGCTTTAGTACTGCTTTTGTCCAGCTTTAGTCCTGCTTTAGTCCTGCTTTAGACCTGCTTTAGACCTGCTTTAGTCCTGCTTTAGACCAGCTTTAGTCCTGCTTTAGTACTACTTTAGTCCTGCTTTAGACCTGCTTTAGTCCTGCTTTAGACCTGCTTTAGTAATGCTTTAGACCTGCTTTAGTCCTGCTTTAGACCTGCTTTAGTCCTTCTTTAGACCAGCTTTAGTCCTGCTTTAGTCCTGCTTTAGACCTGCTTTAGTCCTGCTTTAGTCCTGCTTTAGACCTGCTTTAGTCCTGCTGTAGACCTGCTTTAGACCTGCTTTAGTCCTGCTGTAGACCTGCTTTAGTCCTGCTTTAGTACTGCTTTAGTCCTGCTTTAGTACTGCTTTAGTACTGCTTTAGACCTGCTTTAGTCCTGCTTTAGACCTGCTTTAGACCTGCTTTAGTCCTGCTTTAGTCCTGCTTTAGTCCTGCTTTAGTCCTGCTTTAGACCTGCTTTAGTCCTGCTTTAGACCTGCTTTAGTCCTGCTTTAGACCTGCTTTAGACCTGCTTTAGTACTGCTTTAGTCCTGCTTTAGACCTGCTTTAGACCTGCTTTAGTCCTGCTTTAGTCCTGCTTTAGTCCTGCTTTAGTCCTGCTTTAGACCTGCTTTAGTCCTGCTTTAGTCCTGCTTTAGACCTGCTTTAGACCTGCTTTAGTACTGCTTTAGACCTGCTTTAGTCCTGCTTTAGACCTGCTTTAGTACTGCTTTAGTCCTGCTTTAGTCCTGCTTTAGACCTGCTTTAGACCTGCTTTAGTCCTGCTTTAGACCTGCTTTAGACCTGCTTTAGTCCTGCTTTAGTCCTGCTTTAGTCCTGCTTTAGACCTGCTTTAGACCTGCTTTAGTACTGCTTTAGTCCTGCTTTGGTACTGCTTTAGACCTGCTTTAGACCTGCTTTAGTCCAGCTTTAGTCCTGCTTTAGTCCTGCTTTAGTCCAGCTTTAGTCCTGCTTTAGACCAGCTTTAGTCCTGCTTTAGTCCTGCTTTAGTACTACTTTAGTCCTGCTTTAGACCTGCTTTAGTCCTGCTTTAGACCTGCTTTAGTAATGCTTTAGACCTGCTTTAGTCCTGCTTTAGTCCTGCTTTAGTCCTGCTTTAGACCAGCTTTAGTCCTGCTTTAGACCTGCTTTAGACCAGCTTTAGTCCTGCTTTAGTCCTGCTTTAGACCTGCTTTAGTCCTGCTTTAGACCAGCTTTAGTCCTGCTTTAGTACTGCTTTAGACCTGCTTTAGACCTGCTTTAGTCCTGCTTTAGACCTGCTTTAGACCTGCTTTAGTCCTGCTTTAGACCTGCTTTAGACAAGCTTTAGTCCTGCTTTAGTACTGCTTTGGACCTGCTTTAGACAAGCTTTAGTCCTGCTTTAGACCAGCTTTAGTCCTGCTTTAGTACTGCTTTAGACCAGCTTTAGTCCTGCTTTAGTACTGCTTTAGACCTGCTTTAGACCTGCTTTAGTACTGCTTTAGACCTGCTTTAGTCCTGCTTTAGACCTGCTTTAGTCCTGCTTTAGTCCTGCTTTAGACCTGCTTTAGTCCTGCTTTAGACCTGCTTTAGACCTGCTTTAGTACTGCTTTAGTCCTGCTTTAGACCTGCTTTAGACCTGCTTTAGTACTGCTTTAGACCTGCTTTAGTCCTGCTTTAGACCTGCTTTAGTCCTGCGTTAGTACTGCTTTAGTCCTGCTTTAGTCCTGCTTTAGTCCTGCTTTAGACCTGCTTTAGACCTGCTTTAGTCCTGCTTTAGTCCTGCTTTAGTCCTGCTTTAGACCTGCTTTAGACCTGCTTTAGTACTGCTTTAGTCCTGCTTTGGTACTGCTTTAGACCTGCTTTAGACCTGCTTTAGACCTGCGTTAGTACTGCTTTAGTCCTGCTTTAGTCCTGCTTTAGTCCTGCTTTAGACCTGCTTTAGTACTGCTTTAGTCCAGCTTTAGTCCTGCTTTAGACCAGCTTTAGTACTGCTTTAGTACTGCTTTAGACCTGCTTTAGACCTGCTTTAGTCCTGCTTTAGACCTGCTTTAGTCCAGCTTTAGTCCTGCTTTAGACCAGCTTTAGTCCTGCTTTAGTCCTGCTTTAGTACTACTTTAGTCCTGCTTTAGTCCTGCTTTAGACCTGCTTTAGTACTGCTTTAGTCCTGCTTTAGTCCTGCTTTAGTCCTGCTTTAGACCTGCTTTAGACCTGCTTTAGACCTGCTTTAGACCTGCTTTAGTCCTGCTTTAGTCCTGCTTTAGACCTGCTTTAGTCCTGCTTTAGACCAGCTTTAGTCCTGCTTTAGACCTGCTTTAGACCTGCTTTAGACCTGCTTTAGACCTGCTTTAGACCTGCTTTAGTCCTGCTTTAGACCTGCTTTAGTCCTGCTTTAGACCTGCTTTAGACCTGCTTTAGTCCTGCTTTAGACCTGCTTTAGTCCTGCTTTAGTCCTGCTTTAGTCCTGCTTTAGTCCTGCTTTAGACCAGCTTTAGTCCTGCTTTAGTCCTGCTTTAGACATGCTTTAGTCCTGCTTTAGACCTGCTTTAGACCTGCTTTAGACCTGCTTTAGACCAGCTTTAGTCCTGCTTTAGACCTGCTTTAGTACTGCTTTAGACCTGCTTTAGACCTGCTTTAGACCAGCTTTAGTCCTGCTTTAGACCTGCTTTAGTCCTGCTTTAGACCAGCTTTAGTCCTGCTTTAGACCTGCTTTAGTACTGCTTTAGACCTGCTTTAGTACTGCTTTAGACCAGCTTTAGTCCTGCTTTAGTACTGCTTTAGACCTGCTTTAGTCCTGCTTTAGACCTGCTTTAGTCCTGCTTTAGACCTGCTTTAGACCTGCTTTAGACCTGCTTTAGTCCTGCTTTAGACCTGCTTTAGTCCTGCTTTAGTACTGCTTTAGTACTGCTTTAGTACTGCTTTAGTACTGCTTTTGTCCAGCTTTAGTCCTGCTTTAGTCCAGCTTTAGCCCTGCTTTAGACCTGCTTTAGTACTGCTTTAGTCCTGCTTTAGACCTGCTTTAGACCTGCTTTAGACCTGCTTTAGTCCTGCTTTAGTACTGCTTTAGTCCTGCTTTAGTCCTGCTTTAGACCTGCTTTAGTCCTGCTTTAGACCTGCTTTAGTACTGCTTTAGACCTGCTTTAGTCCTGCTTAAGTACTGCTTTAGTACTGCTTTAGTACTGCTTTAGACCTGCTTTAGACCTGCTTTAGTCCTGCTTTAGTCCAGCTTTAGTCCTGCTTTAGACCAGCTTTAGTCCTGCTTTAGTCCTGCTTTAGTACTACTTTAGTCCTGCTTTAGACCTGCTTTAGTCCTGCTTTAGACCTGCTTTAGTAATGCTTTAGACCTGCTTTAGTCCTGCTTTAGTCCTGCTTTAGTCCTGCTTTAGACCAGCTTTAGTCCTGCTTTAGACCTGCTTTAGACCTGCTTTAGACCTGCTTTAGTCCTGCTTTAGACCAGCTTTAGTCCTGCTTTAGTACTGCTTTAGACCTGCTTTAGACCTGCTTTAGACCTGCTTTAGTCCTGCTTTAGACCAGCTTTAGTCCTGCTTTAGACCTGCTTTAGTCCTGCTTTAGTCCTGCTTTAGACCTGCTTTAGACCTGCTTTAGTCCTGCTTTAGTACTGCTTTAGACCTGCTTTAGACCTGCTTTAGACCTGCTTTAGTCCTGCTTTAGACCAGCTTTAGTCCTGCTTTAGACCTGCTTTAGTCCTGCTTTAGTCCTGCTTTAGACCTGCTTTAGTCCTGCTTTAGACCAGCTTTAGTCCTGCTTTAGTACTGCTTTAGACCTGCTTTAGACCTGCTTTAGTCCTGCTTTAGACCTGCTTTAGACCTGCTTTAGTCCTGCTTTAGACCTGCTTTAGACAAGCTTTAGTCCTGCTTTAGTACTGCTTTGGACCTGCTTTAGACAAGCTTTAGTCCTGCTTTAGACCAGCTTTAGTCCTGCTTTAGTACTGCTTTAGACCAGCTTTAGTCCTGCTTTAGTACTGCTTTAGACCTGCTTTAGACCTGCTTTAGTACTGCTTTAGACCTGCTTTAGTCCTGCTTTAGACCTGCTTTAGTCCTGCTTTAGTCCTGCTTTAGACCTGCTTTAGTCCTGCTTTAGACCTGCTTTAGACCTGCTTTAGTACTGCTTTAGTCCTGCTTTAGACCTGCTTTAGACCTGCTTTAGTACTGCTTTAGACCTGCTTTAGTCCTGCTTTAGACCTGCTTTAGTCCTGCGTTAGTACTGCTTTAGTCCTGCTTTAGTCCTGCTTTAGTCCTGCTTTAGACCTGCTTTAGACCTGCTTTAGTCCTGCTTTAGTCCTGCTTTAGTCCTGCTTTAGACCTGCTTTAGACCTGCTTTAGTACTGCTTTAGTCCTGCTTTGGTACTGCTTTAGACCTGCTTTAGACCTGCTTTAGACCTGCGTTAGTACTGCTTTAGTCCTGCTTTAGTCCTGCTTTAGTCCTGCTTTAGACCTGCTTTAGTACTGCTTTAGTCCAGCTTTAGTCCTGCTTTAGACCAGCTTTAGTACTGCTTTAGTACTGCTTTAGACCTGCTTTAGACCTGCTTTAGTCCTGCTTTAGTCCAGCTTTAGTCCTGCTTTAGACCAGCTTTAGTCCTGCTTTAGTCCTGCTTTAGTACTACTTTAGTCCTGCTTTAGTCCTGCTTTAGACCTGCTTTAGTACTGCTTTAGTCCTGCTTTAGTCCTGCTTTAGTCCTGCTTTAGACCTGCTTTAGACCTGCTTTAGACCTGCTTTAGACCTGCTTTAGTCCTGCTTTAGTCCTGCTTTAGACCTGCTTTAGTCCTGCTTTAGACCAGCTTTAGTCCTGCTTTAGACCTGCTTTAGACCTGCTTTAGACCTGCTTTAGACCTGCTTTAGACCTGCTTTAGTCCTGCTTTAGACCTGCTTTAGTCCTGCTTTAGACCTGCTTTAGACCTGCTTTAGTCCTGCTTTAGACCTGCTTTAGTCCTGCTTTAGTCCTGCTTTAGTCCTGCTTTAGTCCTGCTTTAGACCAGCTTTAGTCCTGCTTTAGTCCTGCTTTAGACATGCTTTAGTCCTGCTTTAGACCTGCTTTAGACCTGCTTTAGACCTGCTTTAGACCAGCTTTAGTCCTGCTTTAGACCTGCTTTAGTACTGCTTTAGACCTGCTTTAGACCTGCTTTAGACCAGCTTTAGTCCTGCTTTAGACCTGCTTTAGTCCTGCTTTAGACCAGCTTTAGTCCTGCTTTAGACCTGCTTTAGTACTGCTTTAGACCTGCTTTAGTACTGCTTTAGACCAGCTTTAGTCCTGCTTTAGTACTGCTTTAGACCTGCTTTAGTCCTGCTTTAGACCTGCTTTAGTCCTGCTTTAGACCTGCTTTAGACCTGCTTTAGTACTGCTTTAGACCTGCTTTAGACCAGCTTTAGTCCTGCTTTAGTACTGCTTTAGACCTGCTTTAGTCCTGCTTTAGTACTGCTTTAGACCTGCTTTAGTCCTGCTTTAGACCTGCTTTAGTCCTGCTTTAGTCCTGCTTTAGACCTGCTTTAGTCCTGCTTTAGTCCTGCTTTAGACCTGCTTTAGTCCTGCTTTAGTACTGCTTTAGTACTGCTTTAGTACTGCTTTAGTACTGCTTTTGTCCAGCTTTAGTCCTGCTTTAGTCCAGCTTTAGCCCTGCTTTAGACCTGCTTTAGTACTGCTTTAGTCCTGCTTTAGACCTGCTTTAGACCTGCTTTAGACCTGCTTTAGTCCTGCTTTAGTACTGCTTTAGTCCTGCTTTAGTCCTGCTTTAGACCTGCTTTAGTCCTGCTTTAGACCTGCTTTAGTCCTGCTTTAGTCCTGCTTTAGTACTGCTTTAGTACTGCTTTAGTCCTGCTTTAGACCTGCTTTAGTCCTGCTTTAGTCCTGCTTTAGACCTTCTTTAGACCTGCTTTAGTTCAGCTTTAGTACTGCTTTAGACCTACTTTAGAACTGCTTTAGTCCTGCTTTAGTCCTGCTTTAGACCTGCTTTAGTCCTGCTTTAGTCCTGCTTTAGTACTGCTTTAGTCCTGCTTTAGTCCTGCTTTAGACCAGCTTTAGTCCTGCGTTAGTCCTGCTTTAGACCAGCTTTAGTCCTGCTTTAGTACTGTTTAATCCTGCTTTAGTACTGCTTTAGACCTGCTTTAGTACTGCTTTAGACCTGCTTTAGTCCTGTTTAAGACTTGTTTTAGACCTGCTTTAGTCCTGCTTTAGACCTGCTTTAGTCCTGCTTTAGACCTGCTTTAGTACTGCTTTAGTACTGCTTTAGTCCAGCTTTAGACCTGCTTTAGTACTGCTTTAGTACTGCTTTAGTACTGCTTTAGACCTGCTTTAGTACTGCTTTAGTCCTGCTTTAGTCCTGCTTTAGACCTGCTTTAGACCTGCTTTAGTCCTGCTTTAGTCCTGCTTTAGACCTGCTTTAGTACTGCTTTAGTCCTGTTTTAGACCTGCTTTAGTCCTGCTTTAGTCCTGCTTTAGTCCTGCTTTAGTACTGCTTTAGTCCTGCTTTAGACCTGCTTTAGACCTGCTTTAGACCTGCTTTAGTCCTGCTTTAGACCTGATTTAGTCCTGCTTTAGACCTGCTTTAGTTCTGCTTTAGTCCTGCTTAAGACCTGCTTTAGACCTGCTTTAGTACTGCTTTAGTACTGCTTTAGACCTGCTTTAGTACTGCTTTAGTCCTGCTTTAGTCCTGCTTTAGACCTGCTTTAGACCTGCTTTAGTCCTGCTTTAGTCCTGCTTTAGACCTGCTTTAGTACTGCTTTAGTCCTGTTTTAGACCTGCTTTAGTCCTGCTTAAGTCCTGCTTTAGTACTGCTTTAGTCCTGCTTTAGACCTGCTTTAGACCTGCTTTAGACCTGCTTTAGTCCTGCTTTAGACCTGATTTAGTCCTGCTTTAGACCTGCTTTAGTCCTGCTTTAGTCCTGCTTTAGACCTGCTTTAGACCTGCTTTAGTACTGCTTTAGTACTGCTTTAGACCTGCTTTAGTCCTGCTTTAGACCTGCTTTAGTTCTGCTTTAGTCCTGCTTTAGTCCTGCTTTAGTCCTGCTTTAGTACTGCTTTAGTACTGCTTTAGACCTGCTTTAGTCCTGCTTTAGACCTGCTTTAGACCTGCTTTAGTCCTGCTTTAGTCCTGCTTTAGACCAGCTTTAGTCCTGCTTTAGTACTGCTTTAGTACTGCTTTAGTACTGCTTTTGTCCAGCTTTAGTACTGCTTTAGTACTGCTTTAGTACTGCTTTTGTCCAGCTTTAGTCCTGCTTTAGTCCTGCTTTAGTCCTGCTTTAGACCTGCTTTAGACCTGCTTTAGACCTGCTTTAGTCCTGCTTTAGTACTGCTTTAGTACTGCTTTAGTACTGCTTTTGTCCAGCTTTAGTCCTGCTTTAGTCCTGCTTTAGACCTGCTTTAGACCTGCTTTAGTCCTGCTTTAGTCCTGCTTTAGACCAGCTTTAGTCCTGCTTTAGTACTGCTTTAGTACTGCTTTAGTACTGCTTTTGTCCAGCTTTAGTCCTGCTTTAGTCCTGCTTTAGACCTGCTTTAGACCTGCTTTAGTCCTGCTTTAGACCAGCTTTAGTCCTGCTTTAGTACTACTTTAGTCCTGCTTTAGACCTGCTTTAGTCCTGCTTTAGACCTGCTTTAGTAATGCTTTAGACCTGCTTTAGTCCTGCTTTAGACCTGCTTTAGTCCTGCTTTAGACCAGCTTTAGTCCTGCTTTAGTCCTGCTTTAGACCTGCTTTAGTCCTGCTTTAGACCTGCTTTAGTCCTGCTTTAGACCTGCTGTAGTCCTGCTTTAGACCTGCTTTAGTCCTGCTTTAGACCTGCTTTAGACCTGCTTTAAACCTGCTTTAGTCCTGCTTTAGTCCTGCTTTAGACCTGCTTTAGTCCTGCTTTAGACCTGCTTTAGACCAGCTTTAGTCCTGCTTTAGTCCTGCTTTAGACCTGCTTTAGACCTGCTTTAGTCCTGCTTTAGACAAGCTTTAGTCCTGCTTTAGTACTGTTTTGGACCTGCTTTAGTCCAGCTTTAGTCCTGCTTTAGACCTGCTTTAATACTGCTTTAGACCTGCTTTAGTCCTGCTTTAGTACTGCTTTAGACCAGCTTTAGTCCTGCTTTAGTACTGCTTTAGTCCTGCTTTAGACCTGCTTTAGACCTGCTTTAGACCTGCTTTAGTCCTGCTTTAGTACTGCTTTAGTCCTGCTTTAGTACTGCTTTAGTACTGCTTTAGACCTGCTTTAGTCCTGCTTTAGTACTGCTTTAGACCTGCTTTAGTCCTGCTTTAGACCTGCTTTAGTACTGCTTTAGACCTGCTTTAGTCCTGCTTTAGTCCTGCTTTAGACCTGCTTTAGTCCTGCTTTAGACCTGCTTTAGACCTGCTTTAGTACTGCTTTAGTCCTGCTTTAGACCTGCTTTAGACCTGCTTTAGTCCTGCTTTAGACCTGCTTTAGACCTGCTTTAGTACTGCTTTAGACCTGCTTTAGTCCTGCTTTAGACCTGCTTTAGTACTGCTTTAGTCCTGCTTTAGACCTGCTTTAGTACTGCTTTAGTACTGCTTTAGTCCTGCTTTAGACCTGCTTTAGTACTGCTTTAGTACTGCTTTTGTCCAGCTTTAGTCCTGCTTTAGTCCTGCTTTAGACCTGCTTTAGACCTGCTTTAGTCCTGCTTTAGTCCAGCTTTAGTCCTGCTTTAGACCAGCTTTAGTCCTGCTTTAGTCCTGCTTTAGTCCTGCTTTAGACCTGCTTTAGTTCTGCTTTAGACCTGCTTTAGTCCTGCTTTAGTACTGCGTTAGTCCTGCTTGAGTCCTGCTTTAGACCTGCTTTAGTCCTGCTTTAGACCTGCTTTAGTCCTGCTTTAGACCTGCTTTAGTCCTGCTTTAGACCTGCTTTAGACCTGCTTTAGACCTGCTTTAGACCTGCTTTAGACCTGCTTTAGTCCTGCTTTAGACCTGCTTTAGTCCTGCTTTAGTCCTGCTTTAGTCCTGCTTTAGACCTGCTTTAGTACTGCTTTACACCTGCTTTAGTCCTGCTTTAGTACTGCTTTAGACCTGCTTTAGACCTGCTTTAGTCCTGCTTTAGTCCTGCTTTAGACCTGCTTTAGTCCTGCTTTAGACCTGCTTTAGACCTGCTTTAGACCTGCTTTAGACCTGCTTTAGACCTGCTTTAGTCCTGCTTTAGACCTGCTTTAGTCCTGCTTTAGTCCTGCTTTAGTCCTGCTTTAGACCTGCTTTAGTACTGCTTTACACCTGCTTTAGTCCTGCTTTAGTACTGCTTTAGTACTGCTTTTGTCCAGCTTTAGTCCTGCTTTAGTCCTGCTTTAGACCTGCTTTAGACCTGCTTTAGTCCTGCTTTAGTCCAGCTTTAGTCCTGCTTTAGACCAGCTTTAGTCCTGCTTTAGACCTGCTTTAGACCTGCTTTAGTCCTGCTTTAGACCTGCTTTAGTAATGCTTTAGACCTGCTTTAGTCCTGCTTTAGACCTGCTTTAGTCCTGCTTTAGACCTGCTTTAGACCTGCTTTAGTCCTGCTTTAGACCTGCTTTAGACCAGCTTTAGTCCTGCTTTAGTCCTGCTTTAGACCTGCTTTAGACCTGCTTTAGTCCTGCTTTAGACAAGCTTTAGTCCTGCTTTAGACCAGCTTTAGTCCTGCTTTAGTACTGCTTTAGACCAGCTTTAGTCCTGCTTTAGTACTGCTTTAGTCCTGCTTTAGACCTGCTTTAGACCTGCTTTAGACCTGCTTTAGACCTGCTTTAGTCCTGCTTTAGTACTGCTTTAGTCCTGCTTTAGTACTGCTTTAGTACTGCTTTAGACCTGCTTTAGTCCTGCTTTAGTACTGCTTTAGACCTGCTTTAGTCCTGCTTTAGACCTGCTTTAGTACTGCTTTAGACCTGCTTTAGTCCTGCTTTAGACCTGCTTTAGTACTGCTTTAGACCTGCTTTAGTCCTGCTTTAGACCTGCTTTAGTACTGCTTTAGTCCTGCTTTGGTACTGCGTTAGTACTGCTTTAGTCCTGCTTTGGTACTGCGTTAGTACTGCTTTAGTCCTGCTTTAGACCTGCTTTAGACCTGCTTTAGTACTGCTTTAGTCCTGCTTTAGACCTGCTTTAGACCTGCTTTAGTACTGCTTTAGACCTGCTTTAGTCCTGCTTTAGACCTGCTTTAGTACTGCTTTAGTCCTGCTTTGGTACTGCGTTAGTACTGCTTTAGTCCTGCTTTAGACCTGCTTTAGTCCTGCTTTAGTCCTGCTTTAGTCCTGCTTTAGACCTGCGTTAGTACTGCTTTAGTCCTGCTTTAGACCTGCTTTAGTCCTGCTTTAGTACTGCTTTAGTACTGCTTTAGTATTGCTTTTGTCCAGCTTTAGTCCTGCTTTAGTCCTGCTTTAGACCTGCTTTAGACCTGCTTTAGTCCTGCTTTAGTCCAGCTTTAGTCCTGCTTTAGACCAGCTTTAGTCCTGCTTTAGTACTGCTTTAGACCTGCTTTAGTCCTGCTTTAGACCTGCTTTAGTACTGCTTTAGACCTGCTTTAGTCCTGCTTTAGTCCTGCTTTAGACCTGCTTTAGTCCTGCTTTAGACCTGCTTTAGTACTGCTTTAGACCTGCTTTAGTAATGCTTTAGACCTGCTTTAGTACTGCTTTAGACCTGCTTTAGTCCTGCTTTAGTCCTGCTTTGGTACTGCGTTAGTACTGCTTTAGTCCTGCTTTAGTCCTGCTTTAGTCCTGCTTTAGACCTGCTTTAGTACTGCTTTACACCTGCTTTAGTCCTGCTTTAGTACTGCTTTAGTACTGCTTTAGTACTGCTTTTGTCCAGCTTTAGTCCTGCTTTAGTCCTGCTTTAGACCTGCTTTAGACCTGCTTTAGTCCTGCTTTAGACCTGCTTTAGTCCTGCTTTAGACCTGCTTTAGTCCTGCTTTAGTCCAGCTTTAGTCCTGCTTTAGACCAGCTTTAGTCCTGCTTTAGTCCTGCTTTAGTCCTGCTTTAGACCTGCTTTAGTCCTGCTTTAGACCTGCTTTAGTACTGCTTTAGACCTGCTTTAGTCCTGCTTTAGTCCTGCTTTAGTCCTGCTTTAGACCTGCTTTAGTCCTGCTTTAGTCCTGCTTTAGTCCTGCTTTAGTCCTGCTTTAGACCTGCTTTAGTCCTGCTTTAGACCTGCTTTAGTCCTGCTTTAGTACTGCTTTAGTCCTGCTTTAGACCTGCTTTAGTCCTGCTTTAGACCTGCTTTAGTACTGCTTTAGACCTGCTTTAGTCCTGCTTTAGTCCTGCTTTAGTCCTGCTTTAGACCTGCTTTAGTCCTGCTTTAGTCCTGCTTTAGACCTGCTTTAGACCTGCTTTAGTCCTGCTTTAGTCCAGCTTTAGTCCTGCTTTAGACCTGCTTTAGACCTGCTTTAGACCTGCTTTAGTCCTGCTTTAGTACTGCTTTAGTACTGCTTTAGTCCTGCTTTAGTCCTGCCTTAGTCCTGCTTTAGTCCTGCTTTAGACCTGCTTTAGTCCTGCTTTAGACCTGCTTTAGTACTGCTTTAGACCTGCTTTAGTCCTGCTTTAGACCTGCTTTAGTAATGCTTTAGACTTGCTTTAGACCTGCTTTAGTCCTGCTTTAGTCCTGCTTTAGACCTGCTTTAGTCCTGCTTTAGACCTGCTTTAGACCTGCTTTAGACCTGCTTTAGACCTGCTTTAGACCTGCTTTAGTCCTGCTTTAGACCTGCTTTAGTCCTGCTTTAGACCTGCTTTAGACCTGCTTTAGTCCTGCTTTAGACCTGCTTTAGTCCTGCTTTAGTCCTGCTTTAGTCCTGCTTTAGTCCTGCTTTAGACCAGCTTTAGTCCTGCTTTAGTCCTGCTTTAGACCTACTTTAGTACTGCTTTAGATCTGCTTTAGTCCTGCTTTAGACCAGCTTTAGTCCTGCTTTAGACATGCTTTAGTCCTGCTTTAGACCTGCTTTAGACCTGCTTTAGTCCTGCTTTAGATCTGCTTTAGTCCTGCTTTAGACCAGCTTTAGTCCTGCTTTAGACCTGCTTTAGTACTGCTTTAGACCTGCTTTAGACCTGCTTTAGACCAGCTTTAGTCCTGCTTTAGACCTGCTTTAGTCCTGCTTTAGACCTGCTTTGGACCTGCTTTAGACCTGCTTTAGTCCTGCTTTAGTCCTGCTTTAGTCCTGCTTTAGTCCTGCTTTAGTACTGCTTTAGACCTGCTTTAGTCCTGCTTTAGACCTGCTTTAGACCTGCTTTAGTCCTGCTTTAGTACTGCTTTAGTCCTGCTTTAGTACTGCTTTAGACCTGCTTTAGTCCTGCTTTAGACCTGCTTTACACCTGCTTTAGTCCTGCTTTAGACCTGCTTTAGTCCTGCTTTAGACCTGCTTTAGACCTGCTTTAGTCCTGCTTTAGACCTGCTTTAGTCCTGCTTTAGACCTGCTTTAGACCTGCTTTAGTCCTGCTTTAGACCTGCTTTAGTCCTGCTTTAGTCCTGCTTTAGTCCTGCTTTAGTCCTGCTTTAGACCAGCTTTAGTCCTGCTTTAGTCCTGCTTTAGACCTACTTTAGTCCTGCTTTAGACCTGCTTTAGTCCTGCTTTAGACCTGCTTTAGTCCTGCTTTAGAACTGCTTTAGTCCTGCTTTAGACCTGCTTTAGACCTACTTTAGTCCTGCTTTAGACCTGCTTTAGTCCTGCTTTAGACCTGCTTTAGACCTGCTTTAGACCTGCTTTAGTCCTGCTTTAGTCCTGCTTTAGACCTGCTTTAGTCCTGCTTTAGACCTGCTTTAGACCTGCTTTAGTACTGCTTTAGACCTGATTTAGACCTGCTTTAGACCTGCTTTAGACCTGCTTTAGTACTGCTTTAGACCTGCTTTAGTACTGCTTTAGTACTGCTTTAGTCCTGCTTTAGTCCTGCTTTAGACCTGCTTTAGTACTGCTTTAGTACTGCTTTAGTCCTGCTTTAGACCTGCTTTAGTCCTGCTTTAGACCTGCTTTAGTCCTGCTTTAGTCCTGCTTTAGACCTGCTTTAGTCCTGCTTTAGTCCTGCTTTAGACCTGCTTTAGTACTGCTTTAGTCCTGCTTTAGACCTGCTTTAGTCCTGCTTTAGACCTGCTTTAGTCCTGCTTTAGTCCTGCTTTAGACCTGCTTTAGTCCTGCTTTAGACCTGCTTTAGTCCTGCTTTAGTCCTGCTTTAGACCTGCTTTAGTCCTGCTTTAGACCTGCTTTAGACCTGCTTTAGTCCTGCTTTAGTCCTGCTTTAGTCCTACTTTAGTCCTGCTTTAGACCTGCTTTAGACCTGCTTTAGACCTGCTTTAGTCCTGCTTTAGACCTGCTTTAGACCTGCTTTAGTCCTGCTTTAGACCTGCTTTAGTACTGCTTTAGTCCTGCTTTAGTCCTGCTTTAGACCTGCTTTAGACCTGCTTTAGTCCTGCTTTAGTCCTGCTTTAGACCTGCTTTAGCCCTGCTTTAGACCTGCTTTAGTACTGCTTTAGTCCTGCTTTAGTCCTGCTTTAGACCTGCTTTAAGACCTGCTTTAGTCCTGCTTTAGACCTGCTTTAGTCCTGCTTTAGTCCTGCTTTAGACCTGCTTTAGCCCTGCTTTAGACCTGCTTTAGTCCTGCTTTAGTCCTGCTTTAGTCCTGCTTTAGACCTGCTTTAGTCCTGCTTTAGACCTGCTTTAGTCCTGCTTTAGTCCTGCTTTAGACCTGCTTTAGCCCTGCTTTAGACCTGCTTTAGTACTGCTTTAGTCCTGCTTTAGACCTGCTTTAGACCTGCTTTAGTACTGCTTTAGTCCTGCTTTAGACCTGCTTTAGTCCTGATTTAGTACTGCTTTAGTCCTGCTTTAGACATGCTTTAGTACTGCTTTAGACCAGCTTTAGTACTGCTTTAGACCTGCTTTAGTACTGCTTTTGTCCAGCTTTAGTCCTGCTTTAGTCCTGCTTTAGACCTGCTTTAGACCTGCTTTAGACCTGCTTTAGACCTGCTTTAGTCCTGCTTTAGTCCAGCTTTAGTCCTGCTTTAGACCTGCTTTAGTCCTGCTTTAGTCCTGCTTTAGTACTACTTTAGTCCTGCTTTAGACCTGCTTTAGTCCTGCTTTAGACCTGCTTTAGTCCTGCTTTAGACCAGCTTTAGTCCTGCTTTAGTCCTGCTTTAGACCTGCTTTAGACCTGCTTTAGTCCTGCTTTAGTCCTGCTTTAGACCTGCTTTAGTCCTGCTTTAGTCCTGCTTTAGACCTGCTTTAGACCAGCTTTAGTCCTGCTTTAGACCTGCTTTAGACCTGCTTTAGACCTGCTTTAGTCCTGCTTTAGTCCTGCTTTAGTCCTGCTTTAGTCCTGCTTTAGTACTGCTTTAGACCTGCTTTAGTCCTGCTTTAGACCTGCTTTAGACCTGCTTTAGTCCTGCTTTAGACCTGCTTTAGACCTGCTTTAGTCCTGCTTTAGACCTGCTTTAGTCCTGCTTTAGACCTGCTTTAGACCTGCTTTAGTCCTGCTTTAGACCTGCTTTAGTCCTGCTTTAGACCTGCTTTAGACCTGCTTTAGTCCTGCTTTAGACCTGCTTTAGTCCTGCTTTAGTCCTGCTTTAGTCCTGCTTTAGTCCTGCTTTAGACCAGCTTTAGTCCTGCTTTAGTCCTGCTTTAGACCTACTTTAGTCCTGCTTTAGACCTGCTTTAGTCCTGCTTTAGACCTGCTTTAGTCCTGCTTTAGACCTGCTTTAGACCTGCTTTAGTCCTGCTTTAGACCTGCTTTAGACCTGCTTTAGTCCTGCTTTAGACCTGCTTTAGTCCTGCTTTAGACCTGCTTTAGACCTGCTTTAGTCCAGCTTTAGTCCTGCTTTAGTACTGCTTTAGACCTGCTTTAGTCCAGCTTTAGTCCAGCTTTAGTACTGCTTTAGTCCTGCTTTAGTACTGCTTTAGTCCTGCTTTAGTCCTGCTTTAGACCTGCTTTAGTCCTGCTTTAGACCTGCTTTAGTCCTGCTTTAGTCCTGCTTTAGACCTGCTTTAGCCCTGCTTTAGACCTGCTTTAGTACTGCTTTAGTCCTGCTTTAGACCTGCTTTAGACCTGCTTTAGTACTGCTTTAGTCCTGCTTTAGACCTGCTTTAGTCCTGATTTAGTACTGCTTTAGTCCTGCTTTAGACATGCTTTAGTACTGCTTTAGACCAGCTTTAGTACTGCTTTAGACCTGCTTTAGTACTGCTTTTGTCCAGCTTTAGTCCTGCTTTAGTCCTGCTTTAGACCTGCTTTAGACCTGCTTTAGACCTGCTTTAGACCTGCTTTAGTCCAGCTTTAGTCCTGCTTTAGACCTGCTTTAGTCCTGCTTTAGTCCTGCTTTAGTACTACTTTAGTCCTGCTTTAGATCTGCTTTAGTCCTGCTTTAGACCTGCTTTAGTACAGCTTTAGTCCTGCTTTAGACCTGCTTTAGACCTGCTTTAGTCCTGCTTTAGACCTGCTTTAGACCTGCTTTAGACCTGCTTTAGTCCTGCTTTAGACCTGCTTTAGTCCTGCTTTAGACCTGCTTTAGTCCTGCTTTAGTCCTGCTTTAGTCCTGCTTTAGACCTGCTTTAGTCCTGCTTTAGACCAGCTTTAGTCCTGCTTTAGACCTGCTTTAGACCTGCTTTAGACCTGCTTTAGTCCTGCTTTAGTCCTGCTTTAGTCCTGCTTTAGTCCTGCTTTAGTACTGCTTTAGACCTGCTTTAGTCCTGCTTTAGACCTGCTTTAGACCTGCTTTAGTCCTGCTTTAGTACTGCTTTAGTCCTGCTTTAGTACTGCTTTAGACCTGCTTTAGTCCTGCTTTAGACCTGCTTTAGTACTGCTTTAGACCAGCTTTAGACCTGCTTTAGACCTGCTTTACACCTGCTTTAGTCCTGCTTTAGACCTGCTTTAGTCCTGCTTTAGACCTGCTGCTTGTTAGTCCGCTGCTTTAGACCTGCTTTAGACCTGCTTTAGTCCTGCTTTAGACCTGCTTTAGACCTGCTTTAGTCCTGCTTTAGACCTGCTTTAGTCCTTAGCTTTAGTCCTTGCTTTAGTCCTGCTTTAGTCCTGCTTTAGACCAGCTTTAGTCCTGCTTTAGTCCTGCTTTAGACCTACTTTAGTCCTGCTTTAGACCTGCTTTAGTCCTGCTTTAGACCTGCTTTAGTCCTGCTTTAGACCTGCTTTAGTCCTGCTTTAGACCTGCTTTAGACCTACTTTAGTCCTGCTTTAGACCTGCTTTAGTCCTGCTTTAGACCTGCTTTAGACCTGCTTTAGTCCTGCTTTAGTCCTGCTTTAGTCCTGCTTTAGACCAGCTTTAGTCCTGCTTTAGACCTGCTTTAGTCCTGCTTTAGACCTGCTTTAGTACTGCTTTAGTCCTGCTTTAGACCTGCTTTAGTCCTGCTTTAGTCCTGCTTTAGACCTGCTTTAGTACTGCTTTAGTCCTTCTTTAGTCCTGCTTTAGTACTGCTTTAGTCCTGCTTTAGACCTGCTTTAGTCCTGCTTTAGACCTGCTTTAGTCCTGCTTTAGACCTGCTTTAGTACTGCTTTAGTACTGCTTTAGACCAGCTTTAGACCAGCTTTAGTACTGCTTTAGACCTGCTTTAGACCTGCTTTAGTCCTGCTTTAGTACTGCTTTAGACCTGCTTTAGTACTGCTTTAGTACTGCTTTAGACCAGCTTTAGACCAGCTTTAGTACTGCTTTAGACCTGCTTTAGACCTGCTTTAGTCCTGCTTTAGTACTGCTTTAGTCCTGCTTTAGTACTGCTTTAGTACCTGCTTTAGTCCTGCTTTAGACCTGCTTTAGACCTGCTTTAGACCTGCTTTAGTACTGCTTTAGACCTGCTTTAGTACTGCTTTAGTACTGCTTTAGACCAGCTTTAGACCAGCTTTAGTACTGCTTTAGACCTGCTTTAGACCTGCTTTAGTCCTGCTTTAGTACTGCTTTAGTACTGCTTTAGTCCTGCTTTAGACCTGCTTTAGACCTGCTTTAGACCTGCTTTAGTCCTGCTTTAGTACTGCTTTAGACCTGCTTTAGACCTGCTTTAGACCAGCTTTAGTCCTGCTTTAGTACTGCTTTAGTCCTGCTTTAGTCCTGCTTTAGTCCTGCTTTAGACCTGCTTTAGACCTGCTTTAGACCTGCTTTAGTCCTGCTTTAGTACTGCTTTAGACCTGCTTTAGTCCTTCTTTAGACCTGCTTTAGTCCTGCTTTAGACCTGCTTTAGACCTGCTTTAGTACTGCTTTAGTCCTGCTTTAGTACTGCTTTAGTCCTGCTTTAGACCTGCTTTAGACCTGCTTTAGTACTGCTTTAGTACTGCTTTAGACCTGCTTTAGTACTGCTTTAGACCAGCTTTAGTACTGCTTTAGTACTGCTTTAGACCTGCTTTAGTACTGCTTTAGTACTGCTTTAGACCTGCTTTAGTACTGCTTTAGTACTGCTTTAGACCAGCTTTAGACCAGCTTTAGTACTGCTTTAGACCTGCTTTAGTACTGCTTTAGTACTGCTTTAGACCTGCTTTAGTACTGCTTTAGTACTGCTTTAGACCTGCTTTAGTACTGCTTTAGTACTGCTTTAGACCAGCTTTAGTACTGCTTTAGTACTGCTTTAGACCTGCTTTAGTACTGCTTTAGTACTGCTTTAGACCAGCTTTAGACCAGCTTTAGTACTGCTTTAGACCTGCTTTAGACCTGCTTTAGTCCTGCTTTAGTACTGCTTTAGACCTGCTTTAGTACTGCTTTAGTACTGCTTTAGACCAGCTTTAGACCAGCTTTAGTACTGCTTTAGACCTGCTTTAGACCTGCTTTAGTCCTGCTTTAGTACTGCTTTAGTCCTGCTTTAGTACTGCTTTAGTACTGCTTTAGTCCTGCTTTAGACCTGCTTTAGACCTGCTTTAGACCTGCTTTAGACCTGCTTTAGTACTGCTTTAGACCTGCTTTAGTACTGCTTTAGTACTGCTTTAGACCAGCTTTAGACCAGCTTTAGTACTGCTTTAGACCTGCTTTAGACCTGCTTTAGTCCTGCTTTAGTACTGCTTTAGTACTGCTTTAGTCCTGCTTTAGACCTGCTTTAGACCTGCTTTAGACCTGCTTTAGTCCTGCTTTAGTACTGCTTTAGACCTGCTTTAGACCTGCTTTAGACCAGCTTTAGTCCTGCTTTAGTACTGCTTTAGTCCTGCTTTAGTCCTGCTTTAGTCCTGCTTTAGACCTGCTTTAGACCTGCTTTAGACCTGCTTTAGTCCTGCTTTAGTACTGCTTTAGACCTGCTTTAGTCCTTCTTTAGACCTGCTTTAGTCCTGCTTTAGACCTGCTTTAGACCTGCTTTAGTACTGCTTTAGTCCTGCTTTAGTACTGCTTTAGTCCTGCTTTAGACCTGCTTTAGTCCTGCTTTAGACCTGCTTTAGTCCTGCTTTAGTCCTGCTTTAGTCCTGCTTTAGACCTGCTTTAGTCCTGCTTTAGACCTGCTTTAGTCCTGCTTTAGTCCTGCTTTAGTACTGCTTTAGTACTGCTTTAGTCCTGCTTTAGACCTGCTTTAGTCCTGCTTTAGACCTGCTTTAGACCTGCTTTAGTCCTGCTTTATTCCTGCTTTAGACCTGCTTTAGTACTGCTTTAGACCTGCTTTAGTCCTGCGTTAGTCCTGCTTTAGACCAGCTTTAGTCCTGCTTTAGTACTGCTTTAATCCTGCTTTAGTACTGCTTTAGACCTGATTTAGTCCTGCTTTAGTACTGCTTTAGACCTGCTTTAGTACTGCTTTAGACCTGCTTTAGACCTGCTTTAGTACTGCTTTAATCCTGCTTTAGTACTGCTTTAGACCTGCTTTAGTCCTGCTTTAGTCCTGCTTTAGACCTGCTTTAGTCCTGCTTTAGTCCTGCTTTAGACCTGCTTTAGTCCTGCTTTAGTCCTGCTTTAGACCTGCTTTAGTCCTGCTTTAGTCCTGCTTTAGACCTGCTTTAGTCCTGCTTTAGACCTGCTTTAGACCTGCTTTAGACCTGCTTTAGACCTGCTTTAGTCCTGCTTTAGACCTGCTTTAGTCCTGCTTTAGTCCTGCTTTAGACCTGCTTTAGACCTGCTTTAGTCCTGCTTTAGTCCTGCTTTAGACCTGCTTTAGTCCTGCTTTAGTCCTGCTTTAGTCCTGCTTTAGACCTGCTTTAGTCCTGCTTTAGTCCTGCTTTAGACCTGCTTTAGTCCTGCTTTAGACCTGCTTTAGACCTGCTTTAGACCTGCTTTAGACCTGCTTTAGTCCTGCTTTAGACCTGCTTTAGTACTGCTTTAGTCCTGCTTTAGTCCTGCTTTAGACCTGCTTTAGACCTGCTTTAGTACTGCTTTAGACCTGCTTTAGTCCTGCTTTAGACCTGCTTTAGACCTGCTTTAGACCTGCTTTAGTACTGCTTTAGACCTGCTTTAGACCTGCTTTAGTACTGCTTTAGTCCTGCTTTAGTCCTGCTTTAGACCTGCTTTAGACCTGCTTTAGACCTGCTTTAGACCTGCTTTAGTCCTGTTTTAGACCTGCTTTAGTCCTGCTTTAGTCCTGCTTTATTCCTGCTTTAGACCTGCTTTAGACCTGCTTTAGTACTGCTTTAGTCCTGCTTTAGTACTGCTTTAGTACTGCTTTAGTCCTGCTTTAGTCCTGCTTTAGACATGCTTTAGTCCTGCTTTAGACCTGCTTTAGACCTGCTTTAGACCTGCTTTAGACCTGCTTTAGTCCTGCTTTAGTCCTGCTTTAGACCTGCTTTAGACCTGCTTTAGTCCTGCTTTAGTCCTGCTTTAGACCTGCTTTAGCCCTGCTTTAGACCTGCTTTAGTACTGCTTTAGTCCTGCTTTAGACCTGCTTTAGACCTGCTTTAGTACTGCTTTAGTCCTGCTTTAGTCCTGCTTTAGTCCTGCTTTAGACCTGCTTTAGACCTGCTTTAGTACTGCTTTAGACCTGCTTTAGACCTGCTTTAGACCTGCTTTAGTCCTGATTTAGTACTGCTTTAGTACTGCTTTAGTACTGCTTTTGTCCAGCTTTAGTCCTGCTTTAGTCCTGCTTTAGTCCTGCTTTAGTACTGCTTTAGTCCTGCTTTAGACCTGCTTTAGACCTGCTTTAGTACTGCTTTAGACCTGCTTTAGACCTGCTTTAGACCTGCTTTAGACCTGCTTTAGACCTGCTTTAGACCTGCTTTAGACCTGCTTTAGTCCTGATTTAGTACTGCTTTAGTACTGCTTTAGTACTGCTTTTGTCCAGCTTTAGTCCTGCTTTAGTCCTGCTTTAGACCTGCTTTAGACCTGCTTTAGACCTGCTTTAGACCTGCTTTAGTCCTGCTTTAGTCCAGCTTTAGTCCTGCTTTAGACCTGCTTTAGTCCTGCTTTAGACCTTCTTTAGTCCTGCTTTAGACCTGCTTTAGCCCTGCTTTAGACCTGCTTTAGTACTGCTTTAGTCCTGCTTTAGACCTGCTTTAGACCTGCTTTAGACCTGCTTTAGACCTGCTTTAGTCCTGATTTAGTACTGCTTTAGTACTGCTTTAGTACTGCTTTTGTCCAGCTTTAGTCCTGCTTTAGTCCTGCTTTAGACCTGCTTTAGACCTGCTTTAGACCTGCTTTAGACCTGCTTTAGTCCTGCTTTAGTCCAGCTTTAGTCCTGCTTTAGACCTGCTTTAGTCCTGCTTTAGACCTGCTTTAGACCTGCTTTAGTCCTGCTTTAGTCCTGCTTTAGTCCTGCTTTAGACCTGCTTTAGTCCTGCTTTAGTCCTGCTTTAGACCTGCTTTAGTCCTGCTTTAGTCCTGCTTTAGTCCTGCTTTAGTCCTGCTTTAGACCAGCTTTAGTCCTGCTTTAGTCCTGCTTTAGACCTACTTTAGTCCTGCTTTAGACCTGCTTTAGTCCTGCTTTAGACCTGCTTTAGACCTGCTTTAGTCCTGCTTTAGACCTGCTTTAGTCCTGCTTTAGACCAGCTTTAGTCCTGCTTTAGACCTGCTTTAGTCCTGCTTTAGACCTTCTTTAGTCCTGCTTTAGTCCTGCTTTAGACCTGCTTTAGTCCTGCTTTAGTCCTGCTTTAGACCTGCTTTAGTACTGCTTTAGTCCTGCTTTAGTCCTGCTTTAGTACTGCTTTAGACCTGCTTTAGTCCTGCTTTAGACCTGCTTTAGTCCTGCTTTAGTCCTGCTTTAGACCTGCTTTAGTCCTGCTTTAGACCTGCTTTAGACCAGCTTTAGTCCTGCTTTAGACCTGCTTTAGTACTGCTTTAGACCTGCTTTAGACCAGCTTTAGTACTGCTTTAGACCTGCTTTAGACCTGCTTTAGACCTGCTTTAGTCCTGCTTTAGACCTGCTTTAGACCTGCTTTAGTACTGCTTTAGTCCTGCTTTAGACCTGCTTTAGACCTGCTTTAGTACTGCTTTAGTACTGCTTTAGACCAGCTTTAGTCCTGCTTTAGTACTGCTTTAGTCCTGCTTTAGACCTGCTTTAGACCTGCTTTAGACCTGCTTTAGTCCTGCTTTAGTACTGCTTTAGACCTGCTTTAGTCCTTCTTTAGACCTGCTTTAGTCCTGCTTTAGACCTGCTTTAGACCTGCTTTAGTACTGCTTTAGTACTGCTTTAGTCCTGCTTTAGTACTGCTTTAGTACTGCTTTAGTCCTGCTTTAGTCCTGCTTTAGTCCTGCTTTAGTCCTGCTTTAGACCTGCTTTAGTCCTGCTTTAGACCTGCTTTAGTCCTGCTTTAGTCCTGCTTTAGTACTGCTTTAGTCCTGCTTTAGACCTGCTTTAGTCCTGCTTTAGACCTGCTTTAGACCTGCTTTAGTCCTGCTTTAGTCCTGCTTTAGACCTGCTTTAGTACTGCTTTAGACCTGCTTTAGTCCTGCGTTAGTCCTGCTTTAGACCAGCTTTAGTCCTGCTTTAGTACTGCTTTAATCCTGCTTTAGTACTGCTTTAGACCTGATTTAGACCTGCTTTAGTACTGCTTTAGACCTGATTTAGTCCTGCTTTAGTCCTGCGTTAGTCCTGCTTTAGTACTGCTTTAATCCTGCTTTAGTACTGCTTTAGACCTGATTCAGACCTGCTTTAGTACTGCTTTAGACCTGCTTTAGTACTGCTTTAGACCTGCTTTAGACCTGCTTTAGACCTGCTTTAGACCTGCTTTAGACCTGCTTTAGTCCTGCTTTAGTCCTGCTTTAGACCTGCTTTAGCCCTGCTTTAGACCTGCTTTAGTACTGCTTTAGTCCTGCTTTAGACCTGCTTTAGACCTGCTTTAGTACTGCTTTAGTCCTGCTTTAGTCCTGCTTTAGTCCTGCTTTAGACCTGCTTTAGACCTGCTTTAGTACTGCTTTAGACCTGCTTTAGACCTGCTTTAGACCTGCTTTAGTCCTGATTTAGTACTGCTTTAGTACTGCTTTAGTACTGCTTTTGTCCAGCTTTAGTCCTGCTTTAGTCCTGCTTTAGTCCTGCTTTAGTACTGCTTTAGTCCTGCTTTAGACCTGCTTTAGACCTGCTTTAGTACTGCTTTAGACCTGCTTTAGACCTGCTTTAGACCTGCTTTAGTCCTGATTTAGTCCTGCTTTAGTACTGCTTTAGTCCTGCTTTAGACCTGCTTTAGTACTGCTTTAGTCCTGCTTTAGACCTGCTTTAGACCTGCTTTAGTACTGCTTTAGACCTGCTTTAGACCTGCTTTAGATCTGCTTTAGTCCTGATTTAGTACTGCTTTAGTACTGCTTTAGTACTGCTTTTGTCCAGCTTTAGTCCTGCTTTAGTCCTGCTTTAGACCTGCTTTAGACCTGCTTTAGACCTGCTTTAGACCTGCTTTAGTCCTGCTTTAGTCCAGCTTTAGTCCTGCTTTAGACCTGCTTTAGTCCTGCTTTAGACCTTCTTTAGTCCTGCTTTAGACCTGCTTTAGTAATGCTTTAGACCTGCTTTAGACCTGCTTTAGTCCTGCTTTAGTCCTGCTTTAGTCCTGCTTTAGTCCTGCTTTAGACCTGCTTTAGTCCTGCTTTAGTCCTGCTTTAGTCCTGCTTTAGTCCTGCTTTAGACCAGCTTTAGTCCTGCTTTAGTCCTGCTTTAGACCTACTTTAGTCCTGCTTTAGACCTGCTTTAGTCCTGCTTTAGACCTGCTTTAGACCTGCTTTAGTCCTGCTTTAGACCTGCTTTAGTCCTGCTTTAGACCAGCTTTAGTCCTGCTTTAGACCTGCTTTAGTCCTGCTTTAGACCTGCTTTAGTCCTGCTTTAGTCCTGCTTTAGACCTGCTTTAGTCCTGCTTTAGTCCTGCTTTAGACCTGCTTTAGTACTGCTTTAGTCCTGCTTTAGTCCTGCTTTAGTACTGCTTTAGTCCTGCTTTAGACCTGCTTTAGTCCTGCTTTAGACCTGCTTTAGTCCTGCTTTAGTCCTGCTTTAGACCTGCTTTAGTCCTGCTTTAGACCTGCTTTAGACCAGCTTTAGTCCTGCTTTAGACCTGCTTTAGTAATGCTTTAGACCTGCTTTAGACCAGCTTTAGACCAGCTTTAGTACTGCTTTAGACCTGCTTTAGACCTGCTTTAGACCTGCTTTAGTACTGCTTTAGACCAGCTTTAGTCCTGCTTTAGTACTGCTTTAGTCCTGCTTTAGACCTGCTTTAGACCTGCTTTAGACCTGCTTTAGTCCTGCTTTAGTACTGCTTTAGACCTGCTTTAGTCCTTCTTTAGATCTGCTTTAGTCCTGCTTTAGACCTGCTTTAGACCTGCTTTAGTACTGCTTTAGTACTGCTTTAGTCCTGCTTTAGTACTGCTTTAGTACTGCTTTAGTCCTGCTTTAGTCCTGCTTTAGTCCTGCTTTAGACCTGCTTTAGTCCTGCTTTAGACCTGCTTTAGTCCTGCTTTAGTCCTGCTTTAGTACTGCTTTAGTACTGCTTTAGTCCTGCTTTAGACCTGCTTTAGTCCTGCTTTAGACCTGCTTTAGACCTGCTTTAGTCCTGCTTTAGTCCTGCTTTAGACCTGCTTTAGTACTGCTTTAGACCTGCTTTAGTCCTGCGTTAGTCCTGCTTTAGACCAGCTTTAGTCCTGCTTTAGTACTGCTTTAATCCTGCTTTAGTACTGCTTTAGACCTGATTTAGACCTGCTTTAGTACTGCTTTAGACCTGCTTTAGTCCTGCTTTAGTCCTGCGTTAGTCCTGCTTTAGTACTGCTTTAATCCTGCTTTAGTACTGCTTTAGACCTGATTTAGACCTGCTTTAGTACTGCTTTAGACCTGCTTTAGTACTGCTTTAGACCTGCTTTAGACCTGCTTTAGTACTGCTTTAGACCTGCTTTAGTACTGCTTTAGTACTGCTTTAGTCCTGCTTTAGTCCTGCTTTAGACCTGCTTTAGTACTGCTTTAGTACTGCTTTAGTACTGCTTTAGTCCTGCTTTAGACCTGCTTTAGTCCTGCTTTAGACCTGCTTTAGTCCTGCTTTAGTCCTGCTTTAGACCTGCTTTAGTCCTGCTTTAGACCTGCTTTAGTACTGCTTTAGTCCTGCTTTAGACCTGCTTTAGTCCTGCTTTAGTCCTGCTTTAGACCTGCTTTAGTCCTGCTTTAGTCCTGCTTTAGACCTGCTTTAGTCCTGCTTTAGACCTGGTTTAGTCCTGCTTTAGACCTGCTTTAGTACTGCTTTAGTCCTGCTTTAGACCTGCTTTAGTCCTGCTTTAGACCTGCTTTAGTCCTGCTTTAGTCCTGCTTTAGACCTGCTTTAGTCCTGCTTTAGTCCTGCTTTAGACCTGGTTTAGTCCTGCTTTAGACCTGGTTTAGTCCTGCTTTAGACCTGCTTTAGTACTGCTTTAGTCCTGCTTTAGACCTGCTTTAGTCCTGCTTTAGTCCTGCTTTAGACCTGCTTTAGACCTGCTTTAGACCTGCTTTAGACCTGCTTTAGTACTGCTTTAGTCCTGCTTTAGACCTGCTTTAGTCCTGCTTTAGACCTGCTTTAGTCCTGCTTTAGTCCTGCTTTAGACCTGCTTTAGTCCTGCTTTAGACCTGCTTTAGACCTGCTTTAGTACTTCTTTAGACCTGCTTTAGTCCTGCTTTAGTACTGCTTTAGTCCTGCTTTAGTCCTGCTTTAGACCTGCTTTAGTACTGCTTTAGTCCTGCTTTAGACCTGCTTTAGACCTGCTTTAGACCTGCTTTAGTCCTGCTTTAGACCTGCTTTAGTACTGCTTTAGTCCTGCTTTAGTCCTGCTTTAGACCTGCTTTAGACCTGCTTTAGTCCTGCTTTAGACCTGCTTTAGACCTGCTTTAGACCTGCTTTAGTCCTGCTTTAGACCTGCTTTAGTACTGCTTTAGTCCTGCTTTAGTCCTGCTTTAGACCTGCTTTAGACCTGCTTTAGACCTGCTTTAGACCTGCTTTAGTCCTGTTTTAGACCTGCTTTAGTCCTGCTTTAGTCCTGCTTTAGTCCTGCTTTAGACCTGCTTTAGACCTGCTTTAGTACTGCTTTAGTCCTGCTTTGGTACTGCGTTAGTACTGCTTTAGTCCTGCTTTAGTCCTGCTTTAGTCCTGCTTTAGACCTGCTTCAGTACTGCTTTAGTACTGCTTTAGTACTGCTTTAGACCTGCTTTAGTCCTGCTTTAGTACTGCTTTAGTACTGCTTTAGTACTGCTTTAGACCTGCTTTAGACCTGCTTTAGTCCTGCTTTAGTACTGCTTTAGTCCTGCTTTAGACCTGTTTTAGACCTGCTTTAGACCTGCTTTAGTCCTGCTTTAGTACTGCTTTAGACCTGCTTTAGTCCTTCTTTAGACCTGCTTTAGTCCTGCTTTAGACCTGCTTTAGACCTGCTTTAGTCCTGCTTTAGACCTGCTTTAGTCCTGCTTTAGTCCTGCTTTAGTACTGCTTTAGTACTGCTTTAGTCCTGCTTTAGACCTGCTTTAGTCCTGCTTTAGACCTGCTTTAGACCTGCTTTAGTCCTGCTTTAGTCCTGCTTTAGACCTGCTTTAGTCCTGCTTTAGACCTGCTTTAGACCTGCTTTAGTACTGCTTTAGACCTACTTTAGAACTGCTTTAGTCCTGCTTTAGTCCTGCGTTAGTCCTGCTTTAGACCTGATTCAGACCTGCTTTAGTACTGCTTTAGACCTGCTTTAGTCCTGCTTTAGTCCTGCTTTAGTCCTGCTTTAGTCCTGCTTTAGACCAGCTTTAGTCCTGCTTTAGTCCTGCTTTAGACCTACTTTAGTCCTGCTTTAGACCTGCTTTAGTCCTGCTTTAGACCTGCTTTAGACCTGCTTTAGTCCTGCTTTAGACCTGCTTTAGTCCTGCTTTAGACCTGCTTTAGACCTGCTTTAGACCTGCTTTAGTCCTGCTTTAGACCAGCTTTAGTCCTGCTTTAGACCTGCTTTAGACCTGCTTTAGACCTGCTTTAGTCCTGCTTTAGTACTGCTTTAGTACTTCTTTAGACCTGCTTTAGTCCTGCTTTAGTACTGCTTTAGTCCTGCTTTAGTACTGCTTTAGTCCTGCTTTAGACCTGCTTTAGACCTGCTTTAGACCTGCTTTAGACCTGCTTTAGACCTGCTTTAGTCCTGCTTTAGTACTGCTTTAGTACTTCTTTAGACCTGCTTTAGTCCTGCTTTAGTACTGCTTTAGTCCTGCTTTAGTCCTGCTTTAGACCTGCTTTAGTCCTGCTTTAGTCCTGCTTTAGTCCTGCTTTAGTACTGCTTTAGTACTGCTTTAGTCCTGCTTTAGACCTGCTTTAGACCTGCTTTAGTCCTGCTTTAGTCCTGCTTTAGTCCTGCTTTAGACCTGCTTTAGTACTGCTTTAGACCTGCTTTAGACCTGCTTTAGTACTGCTTTAGACCTGCTTTAGTACTGCTTTAGACCTGCTTTAGACCTGCTTTAGTCCTGCTTTAGTACTGCTTTAGTCCTGCTTTAGACCTGCTTTAGTCCTGCTTTAGACCTGCTTTAGTCCTGCTTTAGTCCTGCTTTAGACCTGCTTTAGTCCTGCTTTAGACCTGCTTTAGACCAGCTTTAGACCTGCTTTAGACCAGCTTTAGTCCTGCTTTAGACCTGCTTTAGTACTGCTTTAGACCTGCTTTAGTCCTGCTTTAGTCCTGCGTTAGTCCTGCTTTAGACCAGCTTTAGTCCTGCTTTAGTCCTGCTTTAGACCTGCTTTAGTCCTGCTTTAGTCCTGCTTTAGACCTGCTTTAGACCTGCTTTAGACCTGCTTTAGACCTGCTTTAGACCTGCTTTAGACCTGCTTTAGTCCTGCTTTAGTACTGCTTTAGTCCTGCTTTAGACCTGCTTTAGACCTGCTTTAGACCTGCTTTAGTCCTGCTTTAGTACTGCTTTAGACCTGCTTTAGTCCTTCTTTAGACCTGCTTTAGTCCTGCTGTTAGACCTGCTTTAGACCTGCTTTAGTACTGCTTTAGTCCTGCTTTAGTACTTCTTTAGACCTGCTTTAGTCCTGCTTTAGACCTGCTTTAGACCTGCTTTAGTACTGCTTTAGACCTGCTTTAGTCCTGCTTTAGACCTGCTTTAGTCCTGCTTTAGTCCTGCTTTAGACCTGCTTTAGTCCTGCTTTAGACCTGCTTTAGACCAGCTTTAGACCTACTTTAGTCCTGCTTTAGACCTGCTTTAGTCCTGCTTTAGTCCTGCTTTAGACCTGCTTTAGTCCTGCTTTAGTCCTGCGTTAGTCCTGCTTTAGACCAGCTTTAGTCCTGCTTTAGTCCTGCTTTAGACCTGCTTTAGACCTGCTTTAGACCTGCTTTAGTACTGCTTTAGACCAGCTTTAGTCCTGCTTTAGTACTGCTTTAGTCCTGCTTTAGTCCTTCTTTAGACCAGCTTTAGTCCTGCTTTAGACCTGCATTAGTCCTGCTTTAGTCCTGCTTTAGTCCTGCTTTAGTCCTTCTTTAGACCTGCTTTAGTCCTGCTTTAGTCCTGCTTTAGACCTGCTTTAGACCTGCTTTAGACCTGCTTTAGTCCTGCTTTAGTACTGCTTTAGTCCTGCTTTAGACCTGCTTTAGACCTGCTTTAGACCTGCTTTAGTCCTGCTTTAGTCCTGCTTTAGACCTGCTTTAGACCTGCTTTAGACCTGCTTTAGACCTGCTTTAGTACTGCTTTAGACCTGCTTTAGTCCTTCTTTAGACCTGCTTTAGTCCTGCTTTAGACCTGCTTTAGACCTGCTTTAGTCCTGCTTTAGTACTGCTTTAGTCCTGCTTTAGACCTGCTTTAGACCTGCTTTAGTACTGCTTTAGACCTGCTTTAGTACTGCTTTAGACCTGCTTTAGACCTGCTTTAGTCCTGCTTTAGTACTGCTTTAGTCCTGCTTTAGACCTGCTTTAGTCCTGCTTTAGTCCTGCTTTAGACCTGCTTTAGTCCTGCTTTAGACCTGCTTTAGTCCTGCTTTAGTCCTGCTTTAGACCTGCTTTAGTCCTGCTTTAGACCTGCTTTAGACCAGCTTTAGACCTGCTTTAGACCTGCTTTAGTCCTGCTTTAGTCCTGCGTTAGTCCTGCTTTAGACCAGCTTTAGTCCTGCTTTAGTCCTGCTTTAGACCTGCTTTAGACCTGCTTTAGACCTGCTTTAGACCTGCTTTAGACCTGCTTTAGTCCTGCTTTAGTACTGCTTTAGTCCTGCTTTAGACCTGCTTTAGACCTGCTTTAGACCTGCTTTAGTCCTGCTTTAGTACTGCTTTAGACCTGCTTTAGTCCTTCTTTAGACCTGCTTTAGTACTTCTTTAGACCTGCTTTAGTCCTGCTTTAGACCTGCTTTAGACCTGCTTTAGTACTGCTTTAGTCCTGCTTTAGTACTTCTTTAGACCTGCTTTAGTCCTGCTTTAGACCTGCTTTAGACCTGCTTTAGTACTGCTTTAGACCTGCTTTAGTCCTGCTTTAGACCTGCTTTAGTCCTGCTTTAGTCCTGCTTTAGACCTGCTTTAGTCCTGCTTTAGACCTGCTTTAGACCAGCTTTAGACCTGCTTTAGACCAGCTTTAGTCCTGCTTTAGACCTGCTTTAGTACTGCTTTAGACCTGCTTTAGTCCTGCTTTAGACCTGCTTTAGTACTGCTTTAGACCTGCTTTAGTCCTGCTTTAGACCTGCTTTAGTCCTGCTTTAGTCCTGCTTTAGACCTGCTTTAGTCCTGCTTTAGACCTGCTTTAGACCAGCTTTAGACCTGCTTTAGACCAGCTTTAGTCCTGCTTTAGACCTGCTTTAGTACTGCTTTAGACCAGCTTTAGTCCTGCTTTAGTCCTGCTTTAGACCTGCTTTAGACCTGCTTTAGACCTGCTTTAGTACTGCTTTAGACCAGCTTTAGTCCTGCTTTAGTACTGCTTTAGTCCTGCTTTAGACCTGCTTTAGACCTGCTTTAGACCTGCTTTAGTCCTGCTTTAGTACTGCTTTAGTCCTGCTTTAGACCTGCTTTAGACCTGCTTTAGACCTGCTTTAGTCCTGCTTTAGTACTGCTTTAGACCTGCTTTAGTCCTTCTTTAGACCTGCTTTAGTCCTGCTTTAGACCTGCTTTAGACCTGCTTTAGACCTGCTTTAGTCCTGCTTTAGACCTGCTTTAGACCTGCTTTAGTCCTGCTTTAGACCTGCTTTAGTCCTGCTTTAGTCCTGCTTTAGTACTGCTTTAGTACTGCTTTAGTCCTGCTTTAGACCTGCTTTAGTCCTGCTTTAGACCTGCTTTAGACCTGCTTTAGTCCTGCTTTAGTCCTGCTTTAGACCTGCTTTAGTCCTGCTTTAGACCTGCTTTAGTACTGCTTTAGACCTACTTTAGAACTGCTTTAGTCCTGCTTTAGTCCTGCGTTAGTCCTGCTTTAGACCTGATTTAGACCTGCTTTAGTACTGCTTTAGACCTGCTTTAGTCCTGCTTTAGTCCTGCTTTAGACCTGCTTTAGACCTGCTTTAGTCCTGCTTTAGTCCTGCTTTAGACCTGCTTTAGTCCTGCTTTAGACCTGCTTTAGACCTGCTTTAGTACTGCTTTAGACCTACTTTAGAACTGCTTTAGTCCTGCTTTAGTCCTGCGTTAGTCCTGCTTTAGACCTGATTTAGACCTGCTTTAGTACTGCTTTAGTACTGCTTTAGTCCTGCTTTAGTCCTGCTTTAGACCTGCTTTAGTACTGCTTTAGTACTGCTTTAGTACTGCTTTAGTCCTGCTTTAGACCTGCTTTAGTCCTGCTTTAGACCTGCTTTAGTCCTGCTTTAGTCCTGCTTTAGACCTGCTTTAGACCTGCTTTAGTCCTGCTTTAGACCTGCTTTAGTCCTGCTTTAGACCTGCTTTAGACCTGCTTTAGTACTTCTTTAGACCTGCTTTAGTCCTGCTTTAGTACTGCTTTAGTCCTGCTTTAGTCCTGCTTTAGTCCTGCTTTAGACCTGCTTTAGTACTGCTTTAGTCCTGCTTTAGTCCTGCTTTAGACCTGCTTTAGACCTGCTTTAGTCCTGCTTTAGTCCTGCTTTAGACCTGCTTTAGCCCTGCTTTAGACCTGCTTTAGACCTGCTTTAGTTCAGCTTTAGTACTGCTTTAGTCCTGCTTTAGACCTGCTTTAGTCCTGCTTTAGACCTGCTTTAGTCCTGCTTTAGTACTGCTTTAGTCCTGCGTTAGTCCTGCTTTAGACCTGCTTTAGTCCAGCTTTAGTACTGCTTTAGACCTGCTTTAGTACTGCTTTAGTACTGCTTTAGTACTGCTTTAGTACTGCTTTAGTCCTGCTTTAGACCTGCTTTAGTACTGCTTTAGTCCTGCTTTAGACTTGCTTTAGTACTGCTTTAGTACTGCTTTAGTACTGCTTTAGACCTGCTTTAGTCCTGCTTTAGTACTGCTTTAGTACTGCTTTAGTACTGCTTTTGTCCAGCTTTAGTCCTGCTTTAGTCCTGCTTTAGACCTGCTTTAGTCCTGCTTTAGTCCAGCTTTAGTCCTGCTTTAGACCAGCTTTAGTCCTGCTTTAGTCCTGCTTTAGTACTACTTTAGTCCTGCTTTAGACCTGCTTTAGTCCTGCTTTAGACCTGCTTTAGTCCTGCTTTAGTCCTGCTTTAGACCTGCTTTAGACCTGCTTTAGTCCTGCTTTAGTCCAGCTTTAGTCCTGCTTTAGACCAGCTTTAGTCCTGCTTTAGTCCTGCTTTAGTACTACTTTAGTCCTGCTTTAGACCTGCTTTAGTCCTGCTTTAGACCTGCTTTAGTCCTGCTTTAGTCCTGCTTTAGACCTGCTTTAGTCCTGCTTTAGACCTGCTTTAGTCCTGCTTTAGTCCTGCTTTAGACCTGCTTTAGACCTGCTTTAGTCCTGCTTTAGTCCAGCTTTAGTCCTGCTTTAGACCAGCTTTAGTCCTGCTTTAGTCCTGCTTTAGTACTACTTTAGTCCTGCTTTAGACCTGCTTTAGTCCTGCTTTAGACCTGCTTTAGTCCTGCTTTAGTCCTGCTTTAGACCTGCTTTAGTCCTGCTTTAGACCTGCTTTAGTCCTGCTTTAGACCAGCTTTAGTCCTGCTTTAGTCCTGCTTTAGACCTGCTTTAGTCCTGCTTTAGACCTGCTTTAGTCCTGCTTTAGTCCTGCTTTAGACCTGCTTTAGTCCAGCTTTAGTCCTGCTTTAGACCTGCTTTAGACCAGCTTTAGTCCTGCTTTAGTACTGCTTTAGACCAGCTTTAGTCCTGCTTTAGTACTGCTTTAGTCCTGCTTTAGACCTGCTTTAGACCTGCTTTAGACCTGCTTTAGTCCTGCTTTAGTCCTGCTTTAGTACTGCTTTAGTCCTGCTTTAGTCCTGCTTTAGTACTGCTTTAGTCCTGCTTTAGTCCTGCTTTAGACCTGCTTTAGTACTTCTTTAGACCTGCTTTAGTACTGCTTTAGTCCTGCTTTAGACCTGCTTTAGTCCTGCTTTAGACCTGCTTTAGTCCTGCTTTAGTCCTGCTTTAGTCCAGCTTTAGTACTGCTTTAGTACTGCTTTAGACCTGCTTTAGACCTGCTTTAGTCCTGCTTTAGACCTGCTTTAGTCCTGCTTTAGTCCTGCTTTAGACCTGCTTTAGTCCTGCTTTAGACCTGCTTTAGACCTGCTTTAGTCCTGCTTTAGACCTGCTTTAGTCCTGCTTTAGACCTGCTTTAGTCCTGCTTTAGTCCTGCTTTAGACCTGCTTTAGTCCTGCTTTAGACCTGCTTTAGACCTGCTTTAGAACTGCTTTAGTCCTGCTTTAGTCCTGCTTTAGACCTGCTTTAGTCCAGCTTTAGACCTGCTTTAGACCTGCTTTAGTCCTGCTTTAGACCTGCTTTAGTCCTGCTTTAGACCTGCTTTAGTCCTGCTTTAGACCTGCTTTAGTACTGCTTTAGACCTGCTTTAGTACTGCTTTAGTCCTGCTTTAGACCTGCTTTAGTCCTGCTTTAGTACTGCTTTAGACCAGCTTTAGTCCTGCTTTAGTACTGCTTTAGACCTGCTTTAATCCTGCTTTAGTCCTGCTTTAGTACTGCTTTAGACCTGCTTTAGTCCTGCTTTAGTCCTGCTTTAGTACTGCTTTAGACCTGCTTTAGTCCAGCTTTAGTCCAGCTTTAGTACTGCTTTAGTCCAGCTTTAGTACTGCTTTAGTCCTGCTTTAGACCTGCTTTAGTCCTGCTTTAGTCCTGCTTTAGACCTGCTTTAGACCTGCTTTAGTCCAGCTTTAGTCCAGCTTTAGACCTGCTTTAGTCCTGCTTTAGACCTGCTTTAGTACTGCTTTAGTCCTGCTTTAGTCCTGCTTTAGACCTGCTTTAGACCTGCTTTAGTCCTGCTTTAGTCCTGCTTTAGACCTGCTTTAGCCCTGCTTTAGACCTGCTTTAGACCTGCTTTAGTTCAGCTTTAGTACTGCTTTAGTCCTGCTTTAGTCCTGCTTTAGACCTGCTTTAGCCCTGCTTTAGACCTGCTTTAGACCTGCTTTAGTTCAGCTTTAGTACTGCTTTAGTCCTGCTTTAGTCCTGCTTTAGTCCTGCTTTAGTCCTGCTTTAGACCTGCTTTAGACCTGCTTTAGCCCTGCTTTAGACCTGCTTTAGACCTGCTTTAGTTCAGCTTTAGTACTGCTTTAGTCCTGCTTTAGTCCTGCTTTAGTACTGCTTTAGTCCTGCTTTAGTCCTGCTTTAGACCTGCTTTAGTCCTGCTTTAGTCCTGCTTTAGACCTGCTTTAGTCCAGCTTTAGTCCTGCTTTAGACCTGCTTTAGACCAGCTTTAGTCCTGCTTTAGTACTGCTTTAGACCAGCTTTAGTCCTGCTTTAGTACTGCTTTAGTCCTGCTTTAGACCTGCTTTAGACCTGCTTTAGACCTGCTTTAGTCCTGCTTTAGTCCTGCTTTAGTACTGCTTTAGTCCTGCTTTAGTCCTGCTTTAGTACTGCTTTAGTCCTGCTTTAGTCCTGCTTTAGACCTGCTTTAGTACTTCTTTAGACCTGCTTTAGTACTGCTTTAGTCCTGCTTTAGACCTGCTTTAGTCCTGCTTTAGACCTGCTTTAGTCCTGCTTTAGTCCTGCTTTAGTCCAGCTTTAGTACTGCTTTAGTCCTGCTTTAGTCCTGCTTTAGACCTGCTTTAGTACTTCTTTAGACCTGCTTTAGTACTGCTTTAGACCTGCTTTAGACCTGCTTTAGTCCTGCTTTAGACCTGCTTTAGTCCTGCTTTAGTCCTGCTTTAGACCTGCTTTAGTCCTGCTTTAGACCTGCTTTAGTCCTGCTTTAGACCTGCTTTAGTCCTGCTTTAGTCCTGCTTTAGTCCTGCTTTAGTCCTGCTTTAGTCCTGCTTTAGTACTGCTTTAGTCCTGCTTTAGTCCTGCTTTAGACCTGCTTTAGTACTTCTTTAGACCTGCTTTAGTACTGCTTTAGACCTGCTTTAGACCTGCTTTAGTCCTGCTTTAGACCTGCTTTAGTCCTGCTTTAGTCCTGCTTTAGACCTGCTTTAGTCCTGCTTTAGACCTGCTTTAGTCCTGCTTTAGACCTGCTTTAGTCCTGCTTTAGTCCTGCTTTAGACCTGCTTTAGTCCTGCTTTAGACCTGCTTTAGACCTGCTTTAGAACTGCTTTAGTCCTGCTTTAGTCCTGCTTTAGACCTGCTTTAGTCCAGCTTTAGACCTGCTTTAGACCTGCTTTAGTCCTGCTTTAGACCTGCTTTAGTCCTGCTTTAGACCTGCTTTAGTCCTGCTTTAGTACTGCTTTAGACCTGCTTTAGTCCTGCTTTAGACCTGCTTTAGTCCTGCTTTAGACCTGCTTTAGTCCTGCTTTAGACCTGCTTTAGTCCTGCTTTAGTACTGCTTTAGACCAGCTTTAGTCCTGCTTTAGTACTGCTTTAGACCTGCTTTAATCCTGCTTTAGTCCTGCTTTAGTACTGCTTTAGACCTTCTTTAGTCCTGCTTTAGTCCTGCTTTAGTACTGCTTTAGACCTGCTTTAGTCCAGCTTTAGTCCAGCTTTAGTACTGCTTTAGTCCAGCTTTAGTACTGCTTTAGTCCTGCTTTAGACCTGCTTTAGTCCTGCTTTAGTCCTGCTTTAGACCTGCTTTAGACCTGCTTTAGTCCAGCTTTAGTCCAGCTTTAGACCTGCTTTAGTCCTGCTTTAGACCTGCTTTAGACCTGCTTTAGACCTGCTTTAGTACTGCTTTAGTCCTGCTTTAGACCTGCTTTAGTCCTGCTTTAGACCTGCTTTAGACCTGCTTTAGTACTTCTATAGACCTGCTTTAGTCCTGCTTTAGTACTGCTTTAGTCCTGCTTTAGTCCTGTTTAAGACTTGTTTTAGACCTGCTTTAGTCCTGCTTTAGACCTGCTTTAGTCCTGCTTTAGACCTACTTTAGTCCAGCTTTAGTCCAGCTTTAGTACTGCTTTAGTCCTGCTTTAGTCCTGCTTTAGACCTGCTTTAGTCCTGCTTTAGACCTGCTTTAGACCTGCTTTAGTCCTGCTTTAGACCTGCTTTAGACCTGCTTTAGTACTTCTTTAGACCTGCTTTAGACCTGCTTTAGACCTGCTTTAGTACTGCTTTAGTCCTGCTTTAGACCTGCTTTAGACCTGCTTTAGACCTGCTTTAGTCCTGCTTTAGTCCTGCTTTAGTACTGCTTTAGTCCTGCTTTAGTCCTGCTTTAGACCTGCTTTAGACCTGCTTTAGTCCTGCTTTAGTCCTGCTTTAGTCCTGCTTTAGTCCTGCTTTAGACCTGCTTTAGACCTGCTTTAGTCCTGCTTTAGTCCTGCTTTAGTACTGCTTTAGTCCTGCTTTAGTCCTGCTTTAGACCTGCTTTAGTACTTCTTTAGACCTGCTTTAGTACTGCTTTAGTCCTGCTTTAGACCTGCTTTAGTCCTGCTTTAGACCTGCTTTAGTCCTGCTTTAGTCCTGCTTTAGTCCAGCTTTAGTACTGCTTTAGTACTGCTTTAGACCTGCTTTAGACCTGCTTTAGTCCTGCTTTAGACCTGCTTTAGTCCTGCTTTAGTCCTGCTTTAGACCTGCTTTAGTCCTGCTTTAGACCTGCTTTAGACCTGCTTTAGTCCTGCTTTAGACCTGCTTTAGTCCTGCTTTAGACCTGCTTTAGTCCTGCTTTAGTCCTGCTTTAGACCTGCTTTAGTCCTGCTTTAGACCTGCTTTAGACCTGCTTTAGAACTGCTTTAGTCCTGCTTTAGTCCTGCTTTAGACCTGCTTTAGTCCAGCTTTAGACCTGCTTTAGACCTGCTTTAGTCCTGCTTTAGACCTGCTTTAGTCCTGCTTTAGACCTGCTTTAGTCCTGCTTTAGACCTGCTTTAGTACTGCTTTAGACCTGCTTTAGTACTGCTTTAGTCCTGCTTTAGACCTGCTTTAGTCCTGCTTTAGTACTGCTTTAGACCAGCTTTAGTCCTGCTTTAGTACTGCTTTAGACCTGCTTTAATCCTGCTTTAGTCCTGCTTTAGTACTGCTTTAGACCTGCTTTAGTCCTGCTTTAGTCCTGCTTTAGTACTGCTTTAGACCTGCTTTAGTCCAGCTTTAGTCCAGCTTTAGTACTGCTTTAGTCCAGCTTTAGTACTGCTTTAGTCCTGCTTTAGACCTGCTTTAGTCCTGCTTTAGTCCTGCTTTAGACCTGCTTTAGACCTGCTTTAGTCCAGCTTTAGTCCAGCTTTAGACCTGCTTTAGTCCTGCTTTAGACCTGCTTTAGACCTGCTTTAGACCTGCTTTAGTACTGCTTTAGTCCTGCTTTAGACCTGCTTTAGTCCTGCTTTAGACCTGCTTTAGACCTGCTTTAGTACTTCTTTAGACCTGCTTTAGTCCTGCTTTAGTACTGCTTTAGTCCTGCTTTAGTCCTGTTTAAGACTTGTTTTAGACCTGCTTTAGTCCTGCTTTAGACCTGCTTTAGTCCTGCTTTAGACCTACTTTAGTCCAGCTTTAGTCCAGCTTTAGTACTGCTTTAGTCCTGCTTTAGTCCTGCTTTAGACCTGCTTTAGTCCTGCTTTAGACCTGCTTTAGACCTGCTTTAGTCCTGCTTTAGACCTGCTTTAGACCTGCTTTAGTACTTCTTTAGACCTGCTTTAGACCTGCTTTAGACCTGCTTTAGTACTGCTTTAGTCCTGCTTTAGACCTGCTTTAGTACTGCTTTAGTCCTGCTTTAGTCCTGCTTTAGACCTGCTTTAGACCTGCTTTAGACCTGCTTTAGACCTGCTTTAGTCCTGCTTTAGACCTGCTTTAGTCCTGCTTTAGACCTGCTTTAGTCCTGCTTTAGTACTGCTTTAGTCCTGCTTTTGTCCTGCTTTAGACCAGCTTTAGTCCTGCTTTAGTCCTGCTTTAGACCTGCTTTAGACCTGCTTTAGTACTGCTTTAGTACTGCTTTAGTCCTGCTTTAGACCTGCTTTAGTACTGCTTTAGTCCTGCTTTAGTTCAGCTTTAGTCCTGCTTTAGACCTGCTTTAGACCTGCTTTAGTCCTGCTTTAGTACTGCTTTAGACCTGCTTTAGTTCTGCTTTAGTCCTGCTTTAATACTGCTTTAGACCTGCTTTAGTCCTGCTTTAGTCCTGCTTTAGACCTGCTTTAGTCCTGCTTTAGTACTGCTTTAGACCTGCTTTAGTCCTGCTTTAGTCCTGCTTTAGTCCTGCTTTAGACCTGCTTTAGTTCAGCTTTAGCCCTGCTTTAGACCTGCTTTAGACCTGCTTTAGTCCTGCTTTAGTACTGCTTTAGACCTGCTTTAGTTCTGCTTTAGTCCTGCTTTAATACTGCTTTAGACCTGCTTTAGTCCTGCTTTAGTCCTGCTTTAGTCCTGCTTTAGTCCTGCTTTAGACCTGCTTTAGACCTGCTTTAGTACTGCTTTAGTCCTGCTTTAGTCCTGCTTTAGTACTGCTTCAGACCTGCTTTAGTACTGCTTTAGTCCTGCTTTAGACCTGCTTAAGTTCAGCTTTAGTACTGCTTTAGACCTGCTTTAGTCCTGCTTTAGTCCTGCTTTAGTCCTGCTTTAGACCTGCTTTAGTACTGCTTTAGTACTGCTTTAGTCCAGCTTTAGTCCCTCTTTAGTCCTGCTTTAGACCTGCTTTAGTCCTGCTTTAGTCCTGCTTTAGACCTGCTTTAGTTCTGCTTTAGTCCTGCTTTAGTCCTGCTTTAGACCTGCTTTAGTTCTGCTTTAGTCCTGCTTTAGTCCTGCTTTAGTCCTGCTTTAGTCCTGCTTTAGACCTGCTTTAGTCCTGCTTTAGACCTGCTTTAGTTCTGCTTTAGTCCTGCTTTAGTCCTGCTTTAGACCTGCTTTAGTACTGCTTTAGACCTGCTTTAGTCCTGCTTTAGTCCTGCTTTAGTCCTGCTTTAGACCTGCTTTAGTTCTGCTTTAGTCCTGCTTTAGTCCAGCTTTAGTACTGCTTTAGTCCTGCTTTAGTCCTGCTTTAGACCTGCTTTAGTACTTCTTTAGACCTGCTTTAGTACTGCTTTAGACCTGCTTTAGACCTGCTTTAGTCCTGCTTTAGACCTGCTTTAGTCCTGCTTTAGTCCTGCTTTAGACCTGCTTTAGTCCTGCTTTAGACCTGCTTTAGTCCTGCTTTAGACCTGCTTTAGTCCTGCTTTAGTCCTGCTTTAGTCCTGCTTTAGTCCTGCTTTAGTCCTGCTTTAGTCCTGCTTTAGTACTGCTTTAGTCCTGCTTTAGTCCTGCTTTAGACCTGCTTTAGTACTTCTTTAGACCTGCTTTAGTACTGCTTTAGACCTGCTTTAGACCTGCTTTAGTCCTGCTTTAGACCTGCTTTAGTCCTGCTTTAGTCCTGCTTTAGACCTGCTTTAGTCCTGCTTTAGACCTGCTTTAGTCCTGCTTTAGACCTGCTTTAGTCCTGCTTTAGTCCTGCTTTAGACCTGCTTTAGTCCTGCTTTAGACCTGCTTTAGACCTGCTTTAGAACTGCTTTAGTCCTGCTTTAGTCCTGCTTTAGACCTGCTTTAGTCCAGCTTTAGACCTGCTTTAGACCTGCTTTAGTCCTGCTTTAGACCTGCTTTAGTCCTGCTTTAGACCTGCTTTAGTCCTGCTTTAGTACTGCTTTAGACCTGCTTTAGTCCTGCTTTAGACCTGCTTTAGTCCTGCTTTAGACCTGCTTTAGTCCTGCTTTAGACCTGCTTTAGTCCTGCTTTAGTACTGCTTTAGACCAGCTTTAGTCCTGCTTTAGTACTGCTTTAGACCTGCTTTAATCCTGCTTTAGTCCTGCTTTAGTACTGCTTTAGACCTTCTTTAGTCCTGCTTTAGTCCTGCTTTAGTACTGCTTTAGACCTGCTTTAGTCCAGCTTTAGTCCAGCTTTAGTACTGCTTTAGTCCAGCTTTAGTACTGCTTTAGTCCTGCTTTAGACCTGCTTTAGTCCTGCTTTAGTCCTGCTTTAGACCTGCTTTAGACCTGCTTTAGTCCAGCTTTAGTCCAGCTTTAGACCTGCTTTAGTCCTGCTTTAGACCTGCTTTAGACCTGCTTTAGACCTGCTTTAGTACTGCTTTAGTCCTGCTTTAGACCTGCTTTAGTCCTGCTTTAGACCTGCTTTAGACCTGCTTTAGTACTTCTATAGACCTGCTTTAGTCCTGCTTTAGTACTGCTTTAGTCCTGCTTTAGTCCTGTTTAAGACTTGTTTTAGACCTGCTTTAGTCCTGCTTTAGACCTGCTTTAGTCCTGCTTTAGACCTACTTTAGTCCAGCTTTAGTCCAGCTTTAGTACTGCTTTAGTCCTGCTTTAGTCCTGCTTTAGACCTGCTTTAGTCCTGCTTTAGACCTGCTTTAGACCTGCTTTAGTCCTGCTTTAGACCTGCTTTAGACCTGCTTTAGTACTTCTTTAGACCTGCTTTAGACCTGCTTTAGACCTGCTTTAGTACTGCTTTAGTCCTGCTTTAGACCTGCTTTAGACCTGCTTTAGACCTGCTTTAGTCCTGCTTTAGTCCTGCTTTAGTACTGCTTTAGTCCTGCTTTAGTCCTGCTTTAGACCTGCTTTAGACCTGCTTTAGTCCTGCTTTAGTCCTGCTTTAGTCCTGCTTTAGTCCTGCTTTAGACCTGCTTTAGACCTGCTTTAGTCCTGCTTTAGTCCTGCTTTAGTACTGCTTTAGTCCTGCTTTAGTCCTGCTTTAGACCTGCTTTAGTACTTCTTTAGACCTGCTTTAGTACTGCTTTAGTCCTGCTTTAGACCTGCTTTAGTCCTGCTTTAGACCTGCTTTAGTCCTGCTTTAGTCCTGCTTTAGTCCAGCTTTAGTACTGCTTTAGTACTGCTTTAGACCTGCTTTAGACCTGCTTTAGTCCTGCTTTAGACCTGCTTTAGTCCTGCTTTAGTCCTGCTTTAGACCTGCTTTAGTCCTGCTTTAGACCTGCTTTAGACCTGCTTTAGTCCTGCTTTAGACCTGCTTTAGTCCTGCTTTAGACCTGCTTTAGTCCTGCTTTAGTCCTGCTTTAGACCTGCTTTAGTCCTGCTTTAGACCTGCTTTAGACCTGCTTTAGAACTGCTTTAGTCCTGCTTTAGTCCTGCTTTAGACCTGCTTTAGTCCAGCTTTAGACCTGCTTTAGACCTGCTTTAGTCCTGCTTTAGACCTGCTTTAGTCCTGCTTTAGACCTGCTTTAGTCCTGCTTTAGACCTGCTTTAGTACTGCTTTAGACCTGCTTTAGTACTGCTTTAGTCCTGCTTTAGACCTGCTTTAGTCCTGCTTTAGTACTGCTTTAGACCAGCTTTAGTCCTGCTTTAGTACTGCTTTAGACCTGCTTTAATCCTGCTTTAGTCCTGCTTTAGTACTGCTTTAGACCTGCTTTAGTCCTGCTTTAGTCCTGCTTTAGTACTGCTTTAGACCTGCTTTAGTCCAGCTTTAGTCCAGCTTTAGTACTGCTTTAGTCCAGCTTTAGTACTGCTTTAGTCCTGCTTTAGACCTGCTTTAGTCCTGCTTTAGTCCTGCTTTAGACCTGCTTTAGACCTGCTTTAGTCCAGCTTTAGTCCAGCTTTAGACCTGCTTTAGTCCTGCTTTAGACCTGCTTTAGACCTGCTTTAGACCTGCTTTAGTACTGCTTTAGTCCTGCTTTAGACCTGCTTTAGTCCTGCTTTAGACCTGCTTTAGACCTGCTTTAGTACTTCTTTAGACCTGCTTTAGTCCTGCTTTAGTACTGCTTTAGTCCTGCTTTAGTCCTGTTTAAGACTTGTTTTAGACCTGCTTTAGTCCTGCTTTAGACCTGCTTTAGTCCTGCTTTAGACCTACTTTAGTCCAGCTTTAGTCCAGCTTTAGTACTGCTTTAGTCCTGCTTTAGTCCTGCTTTAGACCTGCTTTAGTCCTGCTTTAGACCTGCTTTAGACCTGCTTTAGTCCTGCTTTAGACCTGCTTTAGACCTGCTTTAGTACTTCTTTAGACCTGCTTTAGACCTGCTTTAGACCTGCTTTAGTACTGCTTTAGTCCTGCTTTAGACCTGCTTTAGTACTGCTTTAGTCCTGCTTTAGTCCTGCTTTAGACCTGCTTTAGACCTGCTTTAGACCTGCTTTAGACCTGCTTTAGTCCTGCTTTAGACCTGCTTTAGTCCTGCTTTAGACCTGCTTTAGTCCTGCTTTAGTACTGCTTTAGTCCTGCTTTTGTCCTGCTTTAGACCAGCTTTAGTACTGCTTTAGTCCTGCTTTAGACCTGCTTTAGTACTGCTTTAGTCCTGCTTTAGTTCAGCTTTAGTCCTGCTTTAGACCTGCTTTAGACCTGCTTTAGTCCTGCTTTAGTACTGCTTTAGACCTGCTTTAGTTCTGCTTTAGTCCTGCTTTAATACTGCTTTAGACCTGCTTTAGTCCTGCTTTAGTCCTGCTTTAGACCTGCTTTAGTCCTGCTTTAGTACTGCTTTAGACCTGCTTTAGTCCTGCTTTAGTCCTGCTTTAGTCCTGCTTTAGACCTGCTTTAGTTCAGCTTTAGCCCTGCTTTAGACCTGCTTTAGACCTGCTTTAGTTCTGCTTTAGTCCTGCTTTAATACTGCTTTAGACCTGCTTTAGTCCTGCTTTAGTCCTGCTTTAGTCCTGCTTTAGTCCTGCTTTAGACCTGCTTTAGACCTGCTTTAGTACTGCTTTAGTCCTGCTTTAGTCCTGCTTTAGTACTGCTTCAGACCTGCTTTAGTACTGCTTTAGTCCTGCTTTAGACCTGCTTAAGTTCAGCTTTAGTACTGCTTTAGACCTGCTTTAGTCCTGCTTTAGTCCTGCTTTAGTCCTGCTTTAGACCTGCTTTAGTACTGCTTTAGTACTGCTTTAGTCCAGCTTTAGTCCCTCTTTAGTCCTGCTTTAGACCTGCTTTAGTCCTGCTTTAGTCCTGCTTTAGACCTGCTTTAGTTCTGCTTTAGTCCTGCTTTAGTCCTGCTTTAGACCTGCTTTAGTTCTGCTTTAGTCCTGCTTTAGTCCTGCTTTAGTCCTGCTTTAGTCCTGCTTTAGACCTGCTTTAGTCCTGCTTTAGACCTGCTTTAGTTCTGCTTTAGTCCTGCTTTAGTCCTGCTTTAGACCTGCTTTAGTACTGCTTTAGACCTGCTTTAGTCCTGCTTTAGTCCTGCTTTAGTCCTGCTTTAGACCTGCTTTAGTTCTGCTTTAGTCCTGCTTTAGTCCTGCTTTAGACCTGCTTTAGTACTGCTTTAGTACTGCTTTAGTCCAGCTTTAGTCCCTCTTTAGTCCTGCTTTAGACCTGCTTTAGACCTGCTTTAGTCCTGCTTTAGTCCAGCTTTAGTCCTGCTTTAGACCTGCTTTAGTCCTGCTTTAGACCTGCTTTAGTCCTGCTTTAGTACTGCTTTAGTGCTGCTTTAGACCTGCTTTAGTACTGCTTTAGTCCTGCTTTAGACCTGCTTTAGTCCTGCTTTAGTACTGCTTTAGTCCTGCTTTAGACCTGCTTTAGTCCTGCTTTAGACCTGCTTTAGTACTGCTTTAGACCTGCTTTAGTCCTGCTTTAGTCCTGCTTTAGTCCTGCTTTAGACCTGCTTTAGTACTGCTTTAGACCTGCTTTAGACCTGCTTTAGTCCTGCTTTAGTCCAGCTTTAGTCCTGCTTTAGACCTGCTTTAGACCTGCTTTAGTCCTGCTTTAGTCCTGCTTTAGACCTGCTTTAGTACTGCTTTAGTCCTGCTTTAGACCTGCTTTAGTCCTGCTTTAGTCCTGCTTTAGTCCTGCTTTAGACCTGCTTTAGTCCTGCTTTAGACCTGCTTTAGTACTGCTTTAGACCTGCTTTAGTACTGCTTTAGACCTGCTTTAGTCCTGCTTTAGTCCTGCTTTAGACCTGCTTTAGTCCTGCTTTAGTCCTGCTTTAGTACTGCTTTAGTCCTGCTTTAGACCTGCTTTAGTCCTGCTTTAGACCTGCTTTAGTACTGCTTTAGACCTGCTTTAGTCCTGCTTTAGTCCTGCTTTAGTCCAGCTTTAGTCCTGCTTTAGACCTGCTTTAGTCCTGCTTTAGACCAGCTTTAGTCCTGCTTTAGTCCTGCTTTAGTACTGCTTTAGTCCTGCTTTAGTACTGCTTTAGACCTGCTTTAGTCCTGCTTTAGTCCTGCTTTAGTCCAGCTTTAGTCCTGCTTTAGACCTGCTTTAGTCCTGCTTTAGACCAGCTTTAGTCCTGCTTTAGTCCTGCTTTAGTACTGCTTTAGACCTGCTTTAGACCTGCTTTAGACCTGCTTTAGACCTGCTTTAGTCCTGCTTTAGACCTGCTTTAGTCCTGCTTTAGACCTGCTTTAGTCCAGCTTTAGTACTGCTTTAGTCCTGCTTTAGACCTGCTTTAGACCTGCTTTAGTCCTGCTTTAGACCTGCTTTAGTCCTGCTTTAGACCTGCTTTAGTCCTGCTTTAGACCTGCTTTAGACCAGCTTTAGACCTGCTTTAGTACTGCTTTAGTCCTGCTTTAGCACTGCTTTAGCACTGCTTTAGACCTGCTTTAGACCTGCTTTAGTCCTGCTTTAGACCTGCTTTAGTCCTGCTTTAGTCCTGCTTTAGACCTGCTTTAGTCCTGCTTTAGACCTGCTTTAGTCCTGCTTTAGTCCTGCTTTAGTCCTGCTTTAGTACTGCTTTAGTACTGCTTTAGACCTGCTTTAGTACTGCTTTAGTCCTGCTTTAGACCTGCTTTAGTCCTGCTTTAGTCCTGCTTTAGACCTGCTTTAGACCTGCTTTAGACCTGCTTTAGTCCTGCTTTAGTCCTGCTTTAGACCTGCTTTAGACCTGCTTTAGACCTGCTTTAGTCCTGCTTTAGACCTGCTTTAGTACTGCTTTAGTCCTGCTTTAGTCCTGCTTTAGTCCTGCTTTAGTCCTGCTTTAGACCTGCTTTAGCCCTGCTTTAGACTTGCTTTAGACCTGCTTTAGTCCTGCTTTAGTACTGCTTTAGTCCTGCTTTAGACCTGCTTTAGTCCTGCTTTAGTCCTGCTTTAGACCTGCTTTAGCCCTGCTTTAGACTTGCTTTAGACCTGCTTTAGTCCTGCTTTAGTACTGCTTTAGTCCTGCTTTAGACCTGCTTTAGACCTGCTTTAGTTCTGCTTTAGTCCTGCTTTAATACTGCTTTAGACCTGCTTTAGTCCTGCTTTAGTCCTGCTTTAGTCCTGCTTTAGTCCTGCTTTAGACCTGCTTAAGTTCAGCTTTAGTACTGCTTTAGTCCTGCTTTAGACCTGCTTTAGTTCTGCTTTAGTCCTGCTTTAGTCCTGCTTTAGACCTGCTTTAGTACTGCTTTAGTACTGCTTTAGTCCAGCTTTAGTCCCTCTTTAGTCCTGCTTTAGACCTGCTTTAGACCTGCTTTAGTCCTGCTTTAGTCCAGCTTTAGTCCTGCTTTAGACCTGCTTTAGTCCTGCTTTAGACCAGCTTTAGTCCTGCTTTAGTCCTGCTTTAGTACTGCTTTAGTCCTGCTTTAGACCTGCTTTAGTCCTGCTTTAGACCTGCTTTAGTACTGCTTTAGACCTGCTTTAGTCCTGCTTTAGTCCTGCTTTAGTCCAGCTTTAGTCCTGCTTTAGACCTGCTTTAGTCCTGCTTTAGACCAGCTTTAGTCCTGCTTTAGTCCTGCTTTAGTACTGCTTTAGTCCTGCTTTAGACCTGCTTTAGTCCTGCTTTAGACCTGCTTTAGTCCTGCTTTAGACCTGCTTTAGTCCAGCTTTAGTACTGCTTTAGTCCTGCTTTAGACCTGCTTTAGACCTGCTTTAGTCCTGCTTTAGACCTGCTTTAGTCCTGCTTTAGACCTGCTTTAGACCAGCTTTAGACCTGCTTTAGTACTGCTTTAGTCCTGCTTTAGTACTGCTTTAGACCTGCTTTAGACCAGCTTTAGACCAGCTTTAGACCTGCTTTAGTCCTGCTTTAGACCTGCTTTAGACCAGCTTTAGTCCTGCTTTAGACCTGCTTTAGACCAGCTTTAGACCTGCTTTAGACCTGCTTTAGTACTGCTTTAGTCCTGCTTTAGACCTGCTTTAGTCCTGCTTTAGTCCTGCTTTAGACCTGCTTTAGTCCTGCTTTAGACCTGCTTTAGTCCTGCTTTAGTACTGCTTTAGTCCTGCTTTAGTCCTGCTTTAGACCTGCTTTAGACCTGCTTTAGTACTGCTTTAGACCAGCTTTAGTCCTGCTTTAGTACTGCTTTAGACCTGCTTTAGTACTGCTTTAGTCCTGCTTTAGACCTGCTTTAGTCCTGCTTTAGACCTGCTTTAGTCCTGCTTTAGTCCTGCTTTAGACCTGCTTTAATCATGCTTTAGTCCTGCTTTAGTACTGCTTTAGACCTGCTTTAGTCCTGCTTTAGTCCTGCTTTAGTACTGCTTTAGACCTGCTTTAGTCCAGCTTTAGTCCAGCTTTAGTACTGCTTTTGTCCAGCTTTAGTACTGCTTTAGTCCTGCTTTAGACCTGCTTTAGTCCTGCTTTAGTCCTGCTTTAGACCTGCTTTAGACCTGCTTTAGTCCTGCTTTAGTCCTGCTTTAGTACTGCTTTAGTACTGCTTTAGTCCAGCTTTAGTACTGCTTTAGTCCTGCTTTAGACCTGCTTTAGACCTGCTTTAGACCTGCTTTAGACCTGCTTTAGTACTGCTTTAGTCCTGCTTTAGTCCTGCTTTAGACCTGCTTTAGTACTTCTTTAGACCTGCTTTAGTCCTGCTTTAGACCTGCTTTAGTCCTGCTTTAGACCTGCTTTAGACCTGCTTTAGTCCTGCTTTAGACCTGCTTTAGACCTGCTTTAGTACTTCTTTAGACCTGCTTTAGTCCTGCTTTAGTCCTGCTTTAGTCCTGCTTTAGTCCTGTTTAAGACTTGTTTTAGACCTGCTTTAGTCCTGCTTTAGACCTGCTTTAGTCCTGCTTTAGACCTGCTTTAGACCTGCTTTAGTCCTGCTTTAGACCTGCTTTAGACCTGCTTTAGACCTGCTTTAGACCTGCTTTAGTCCAGCTTTAGTACTGCTTTAGTCCTGCTTTAGTCCAGCTTTAGTCCAGCTTTAGTACTGCTTTAGTCCTGCTTTAGTCCTGCTTTAGACCTGCTTTAGTCCTGCTTTAGACCTGCTTTAGTCCTGCTTTAGTCCTGCTTTAGACCTGCTTTAGTCCTGCTTTAGACCTGCTTTAGACCTGCTTTAGTACTTCTTTAGACCTGCTTTAGTCCTGCTTTAGACCTGCTTTAGACATGCTTTAGTCCTGCTTTAGACCTGCTTTAGTACTGCTTTAGTCCTGCTTTAGTCCTGCTTTAGTCCTGCTTTAGTCCTGCTTTAGACCTGCTTTAGCCCTGCTTTAGTCCTGCTTTAGACCTGCTTTAGACCTGCTTTAGACATGCTTTAGTACTGCTTTAGTACTGCTTTAGTCCAGCTTTAGTCCCTCTTTAGTCCTGCTTTAGACCTGCTTTAGACCTGCTTTAGACCTGCTTTAGACCTGCTTTAGTCCTGCTTTAGTCCAGCTTTAGTCCTGCTTTAGACCTGCTTTAGTCCTGCTTTAGACCTGCTTTAGTAC
>NW_027316138.1:0-25000 GCF_026437365.1 Eucyclogobius newberryi
TCACTATGTGGCTCTTTAGTCTCACTATGTGGCTCTCTTTAGTCTCACTATGTGGCTCTTTAGTCTCACTATGTGGCTCTTTAGTCTCACTATGTGGCTCTCTTTAGTCTCACTATGTGGCTCTCTTTAGTCTCACTATGTGGCTCTCTTTAGTCTCACTATGTGGCTCTTTAGTCTCACTATGTGGCTCTCTTAGTCTCACTATGTGGCTCTCTTTAGTCTCACTATGTGGCTCTTTAGTCTCACTATGTGGCTCTTTAGTCTCACTATGTGGCTCTCTTAGTCTCACTATGTGGCTCTTTAGTCTCACTATGTGGCTCTTTAGTCTCACTATGTGGCTCTCTTTAGTCTCACTATGTGGCTCTTTAGTCTCACTATGTGGCTCTTTAGTCTCACTATGTGGCTCTTTAGTCTCACTATGTGGCTCTTTAGTCTCACTATGTGGCTCTTTAGTCTCACTATGTGGCTCTTTAGTCTCACTAGTGGCTCTTTAGTCTCACTATGTGCCTCTCTTTAGTCTCACTATGTGGCTCTTTAGTCTCACTATGTGGCTCTTTAGTCTCACTATGTGGCTCTCTTTAGTCTCACTATGTGGCTCATTAGTCTCACTATGTGGCTCTTTAGTCTCACTATGTGGCTCTTTAGTCTCACTATGTGGCTCTTTAGTCTCACTATGTGGCTCTCTTTAGTCTCACTATGTGGCTCTTTAGTCTCACTATGTGGCTCTTTAGTCTCACTATGTGGCTCTTTAGTCTCACTATGTGGCTCTCTTTAGTCTCACTATGTGGCTCTCTTTAGTCTCACTATGTGGCTCTTTAGTCTCACTATGTGGCTCTCTTTAGTCTCACTATGTGGCTCTCTTTAGTCTCACTATGTGGCTCTTTAGTCTCACTATGTGGCTCTCTTTAGTCTCACTATGTGGCTCTTTAGTCTCACTATGTGGCTCTTTAGTCTCACTATGTGGCTCTTTAGTCTCACTATGTGGCTCTCTTTAGTCTCACTATGTGGCTCTCTTTAGTCTCACTATGTGGCTCTTTAGTCTCACTATGTGGCTCTCTTTAGTCTCACTATGTGGCTCTCTTTAGTCTCACTATGTGGCTCTTTAGTCTCACTATGTGGCTCTCTTTAGTCTCACTATGTGGCTCTTTAGTCTCACTATGTGGCTCTTTAGTCTCACTATGTGGCTCTTTAGTCTCACTATGTGGCTCTTTAGTCTCACCATGTGGCTCTCTTTAGTCTAGATCAGTTTGTGTTTTAAAGTATTTCCTGGTTTAAAATAAGGGAGTGTCTATAGAGCCGCGGCGCGCAGCCGAAACTGCGAGGCTTTTTGACCGCGCCAGGTTAGAGTTAGGGTCAGGGTTAAGGTTAAGGTCAGGGTTAAGGTCAGGGTTAGGGTTAGGGTTAGGGTTAAGGTCAGGGTTAGGGTTTAAGGTCAGGGTTAGGGTCAGGGTTAGGGTTAAGGTAAGGGTTAGGGTTAAGGTCAGGGTTAGGGTCAGGGATAGGGTTAGGGTTAGGGTCAGGGATAGGGTTAGGGTTAAGGTTAGGGTCAGGGATAGGGTTAGGGTTAGGATCAGGGTTAGGGTTAGGGTTAGGGTTAGGGTTAGGGTTAGGGTCAGGGTTAGGGTTAGGGATAGGGTTAGGGTCAGGGATAGGGTTAGGGTTAAGGTTAGGGTCAGGGATAGGGTTAGGGTTAGGGTCAGGGTTAGGGTCAGGGATAGGGTTAGGGTCAGGGATAGGGTTAGGGTCAGGGTTAGGGTTAGGGTCAGGGATAGGGTTAGGGTCAGGGATAGGGTTAGGGTTAAGGTTAGGGTCAGGGATAGGGTTAGGGTTAGGGTCAGGGAGGGTTAGGGTTAGGGTTAGGGTTAGGGTTAGGGTCAGGGATAGGGTTAGGGTTAGGGTTAGGGTTAGGGTTAGGGTTAGGGTAAGGGATAGGGTTAGGGTTAGGGATAGGGTTAGGGTTAGGGTTAGGGTTAGGGTTAGGGTTAGGGTAAGGGATAGGGTTAGGGTTAGGGATAGGGTTAGGGTTAGGGTTAGGGTTAGCCATGAGGCTCTGTAGCCACGGTTTTAAAATAAACAGGGATTTCATTGTTGTCTAAAAATCCTTTACAGTTTTTGCGACAGTCCAGAGACTTTTGGTCAACTTGAACTTGTGTCTTTCCGACCAAACCAGATTTCAGCCTAAAAGTCCTCTTTATCTCTGCTGTTGGCTCCTTCAGAAAGGAAACATTTACAACTGACTCGGTTTAGACCTGGTTTACTCCTGGTTTAGTCCTGGTTTAGACCTGGTTTAGTCCTGGTTTAGTCCTGGTTTAGACCTGGTTTAGTCCAGGTTTATGTGGAACACGGTCAAATGTGAAATATCTGCCTCTGACGAACATGTGAAGTTCTGATTCACGAGCCGCGTCACGTAAAACCGGCTGAAGTCGAGTCGTAAAAGTCGGTCGGTTTCGTTCTTTCTGCGCTTCGTACGCTCAGAGTTTTGACCATTTCACACCTGTTTTCTTCTCCTTTCTTAACTTAAAGTGTCTTCTGTTTCTCTCCATCGTGAACCGTTCCCCGAGTTCCTGGATGTAAAACTACAGCCGTGTGTGATGCGTGTGACTCGTGTTTTTACGGATCTTATTTTGAAAGGGCGTCTGAAGCTAAAAGATAAAGCGCCGACTTCTTAATAACTCTACGCAGCGACGCACAGAGCTGAGCGATTCTTCTGTCCGAGTGTGACGACAGCCTGTACGCTCCCGTGTGTGTTAGCGCGCCAACAGCTAACGCGCGCGTGGGTAAGCCGTGCGGGCGCGTGCTAGCTGTTAGGGCGCGTGCTAGCTGTCAGCTGGTGACATGTCAGCGCCGCGTCTCCATCAACACGTCCTCGATGAGCCGCTGATGCCCGAGGTGTGAGGGAAGTGTGGGCAACGGAATCTGCACAAGACTTAGAGACAGGCAGCCAGGGAGGGCATCTGGCACACGGGGAGGGCATCTGGCACACGGGGAGGGCATCTGGCACACGGGGAGGGCATCTGATACACGGGGAGGGCATCTGACCCACGGGGAGGGCATCTGACCCACGGGGAGGGCATCTGACACGTACAGATTGATTGATTGATTGAAGCTCAATGGTCTTATACTGAGAGTCATGTGGTGCCTGAGGTTCCTGTACAGGTCCTATACTGAGAGTCATGTGGTGCCTGAGGTTCCTGTACAGGTCTTATACTGAGAGTCATGTGGTGCCGGGGGTTCCTGTACAGGTCTTATACTGAGAGTCATGTGGTGCCGGGGGTTCCTGTACAGGTCTTATACTGAGAGTCATGTGGTGCCTGAGGTTCCTGTACAGGTCTTATACTGAGAGTCATGTGGTGCCTGAGGTTCCTGTACAGGTCTTACACTGAGAGTCATGTGGTGCCTGAGGTTCCTGTACAGGTCTTATACTGAGAGTCATGTGGTGCCGGGGGTTCCTGTACAGGTCTTATACTGAGAGTCATGTGGTGCCGGGGGTTCCTGTACAGGTCTTATACTGAGAGTCATGTGGTGCCTCAGGTTCCTGTACAGGTCTTATACTGAGAGTCATGTGGTGCCTGAGGTTCCTGTACAGGTCCCATACTGAGAGTAATGTGGTGCCGGAGGTTCCTGTACAGGTCTTATACTGAGAGTCATGTGGTGCCTGAGGTTCCTGTACAGGTCTTATACTGAGAGTCATGTGGTGCCTGAGTTTCCTGTACAGGTCTTACACTGAGAGTCATGTGGTGCCTGAAGTTCCTGTACAGGTCTTATACTGAGAGTCATGTGGTGCCGGGGGTTCCTGTACAGGTCTTATACTGAGAGTCATGTGGTGCCTCAGGTTCCTGTACAGGTCTTATACTGAGAGTCATGTGGTGCCTGAGGTTCCTGTACAGGTCTTATACTGAGAGTCATGTGGTGCCTGAGGTTCCTGTACAGGTCCCATACTGAGAGTAATGTGGTGCCGGAGGTTCCTGTACAGGTCTTATACTGAGAGTCATGTGGTGCCTCAGGTTCCTGTACAGGTCTTATACTGAGAGTCATGTGGTGCCTGTGGTTCCTGTACAGGTCTTATACTGAGAGTCATGTGGTGCCTGAGGTTCCTGTACAGGTCTTATACTGAGAGTCATGTGGTGCCTGAGGTTCCTGTACAGGTCTTATACTGAGAGTCATGTGGTGCCTGAGGTTCCTGTACAGGTCTTATACTGAGAGTCATGTGGTGCCGGAGGTTCCTGTACATGTCTTATACTGAGAGTCATGTGGTGCCGGGGGTTCCTGTACAGGTCTTATACTGAGAGTCATGTGGTGCCGGGGGTTCCTGTACAGGTCTTATACTGAGAGTAATGTGGTGCCGGGGGTTCCTGTACAGGTCTTATACTGAGAGTCATGTGGTGCCTCAGGTTCCTGTACAGGTCTTATACTGAGAGTCATGTGGTGCCTGAGGTTCCTGTACAGGTCTTATACTGAGAGTCATGTGGTGCCTGAGGTTCCTGTACAGGTCCTATACTGAGAGTCATGTGGTGCCTGAGGTTCCTGTACAGGTCTTATACTGAGAATCATGTGGTGCCTGAGGTTTCTGTACAGGTCTTATACTGAGAGTAATGTGGTGCCTGAGGTTCCTGTACAGGTCCTATACTGAGAGTCATGTGGTGCCTGAGGTTCCTGTACAGGTCTTATACTGAGAGTCATGTGGTGCCGGGGGTTCCTGTACAGGTCTTATACTGAGAGTCATGTGGTGCCTGAGGTTCCTGTACAGGTCTTATACTGAGAGTCATGTGGTGCCTGAGGTTCCTGTACAGGTCTTATACTGAGAGTCATGTGGTGCCTGAGGTTCCTGTACAGGTCTTATACTGAGAGTCATGTGGTGCCTGAGGTTCCTGTACAGGTCTTATACTGAGAGTCACGTGGTGCCGGGGGTTCCTGTACAGGTCTTATACTGAGAGTCATGTGGTGCCGGGGGTTCCTGGACAGGTCTTATACTGAGAGTCATGTGGTGCCGGGGGTTCCTGTACAGGTCTTATACTGAGAATCATGTGGTGCCTGAGGTTCCTGTACAGGTCTTATACTGAGAGTCATGTGGTGCCTGAGGTTCCTGTACAGGTCTTATACTGAGAGTCATGTGGTGCCTGGGGTTCCTGTACAGGTCTTATACTGAGAGTCATGTGGTGCCGGGGGTTCCTGTACAGGTCTTATACTGAGAGTCATGTGGTGCCTCAGGTTCCTGTACAGGTCTTATACTGAGAGTCATGTGGTGCCTCAGGTTCCTGTACAGGTCTTATACTGAGAGTCATGTGGTGCCTGAGGTTCCTGTACAGGTCTTATACTGAGAGTCATGTGGTGCCTCAGGTTCCTGTACAGGTCTTATACTGAGAGTCATGTGGTGCCTCAGGTTCCTGTACAGGTCTTATACTGAGAGTCATGTGGTGCCTCAGGTTCCTGTACAGGTCTTATACTGAGAGTCATGTGGTGCCTCAGGTTCCTGTACAGGTCTTATACTGAGAGTCATGTGGTGCCTGAGGTTCCTGTACAGGTCCTATACTGAGAGTCATGTGGTGCCTCAGGTTCCTGTACAGGTCTTATACTGAGAGTCATGTGGTGCCTCAGGTTCCTGTACAGGTCTTACTGGCAGATGACAGACGCCCTGACAGAATCCCTGGCTCAAATCTGTGCTTACAACATGGAAGTGGTTACAACTCTACTAAATATATTAAAAACAAATGACTTCATAACTCCAGGTCAAAGATCAAAGGTTTCATTCTTCACAGGGAAATACAACTGTTGTAGAAACAGCGCCACCAGGAGGTGATCCACTGTCACATGACCTGGGACTGTCCTGTCAATCACAAATATGTGAGTGAAGTTCACCACGCTCTGCCACTGATACAGCATTTACCCCTGAACTTTACTACTATGAACTCCTGCCATGGACACAATACATGGATACTTTAGAATGTACTTCAGAATGTACTTTAGAATGTACTTTAGAATATACTTTAGAACATACTTTAGAATATACTTTAGAACGTACTTTAGAATGCACTTTAGAATGTACTTTGGAATGTACATTAGACACAATACATGGATACTTTAGAATGCACTCTAGAATGTACTTTAGAATGTACCTTAGACTGTACTTCGGAATGTACTTTGGAATGTACTTTGGAATGTACTTTAGAATGTACTTTAGAGTGTAGTTGGAGATGTAATCGCTAACTTGGGTTTAGGAGCAGGACCACGCCTCAACCTCTTACTTCCCCAGTAACCACACCTCCACTCTTTAACCATGCCTCTTATTACCCAGAAGGCCTATATATGCACAGGCCAATCCCAGCATCTCTTGTTGTCTCTGCTCTCTCGACCCCGCCCTCCCACCCCATGTCTCTATTATCGTCACCTTAACACATCACCATCCATGGAGGGGGGGTTCTGAATCGGCTGGGCTGATTACCCGAGACAGAGCCCCCATCCTGAGTCTCTACCCAGCCAACTCTCATCGATCTCCCTCATCGATCTCTCATCGCTCTCATCGATCTCTCATCGATCTCTCATCGACCCATCATGACTTATCAATAAACATTCTTTCGTATTTCATTGTTGTGGCGTGGTCCTGGCTAGTGAAATGTACATTAGAATGTACTTTGGAAAGTACTTTAGACCCAATACATGGATACTTTAGAATGTACGTTGGAATGTACTTTAGAATGTACTTTAGAATGTACTTTTGGCAACAAAGTCTATTATAACGCAGTTGTTTTTAGTCCAAAATGACCTTTAAATGTGTGAATTGCGTTCATATGATAAAAAGGGACAAAGACTGAGCTGTGATGACCATTATTTCTTACTATTATTACTATGACTTTTCAAACCCACTTTTACCAGATGAAGGTGTAAATATGAGACTGAACGTGTGTGAAGAGCCTTCTTGACCCGTGTGGTCGACCATCACTCTTTTTCCAACCGCTCCATTTTCACCTTTTCAAACACAAAACTCAGAGCGATTTTAGATTCCGGAAGGTTCCGGAGCAGATCCAGACTCGGAGCGGGTCTGTTAAAAGAGCCGAGTCTCAGAGGAAATCAGGGCCAGAACAGAACTGGGTCAAGGTCCCGGAGTCCTGTGGCAGAGTGGTTGTCCTCTGCGCGTACATGAGACATGAGAAACCGCACGAGCAAACCTCAGAACTGTAATCGAACTGTGTGTTTATGACGTCTGAAACCGTGTTTGGGGGTAACAAAGGCGAGCAACTCTTCACCGTAGAAGACGTCTGCCCATCTGCCACAGAGACGTTTGGACCAGAATGTTTGCTTTACGTTTGCACGCTTCACATTTAGGCCTCGTTTGCCCTCGTCCAGCAGCAAACATCTGGGTCCAAACACAATGCTGAATGTCCCATATTTAGAGCCAACTTCTTGCTCGTGCCCCACTCGTGCAATCATCTCTTTTCTTCCGTCGGGACATTTTGAAGTTCTCCGGTCGTAGTTTGTTATGACTAAAAACAGTGTGCGTAGAGAACAGGAGTGGACCCAGGACGCTTCCTTGTGGTACTCCAAAGGAAAAACGTCCATTAAAGGGAAAGGCTTGCTCTGGGACCTCTGAGGCCAACGACTGTGGTCAACGAGGTCAAAAGCATGAACTGGAATCTAATAACACGTCCTGTTATCTATAGTCATGACCATCTGAGCCGTGGCTGCAGTTACTAGGCGACCAACTAGGCGGTCAAGCGTCAGGCCCACAGAAGGGTCAAGCGTCAGGCCCACAGAAGGGTCAAGCGTCAGGCCCACGGAAGGGTCAAGCGTCAGGCCCACGGAAGGGTCAAGCGTCAGGCCCACAGAAGGGTCAAGCGTCAGGCCTACAGAAGGGTCAAGCGTCAGGCCCACAGAAGGGTCAAGCGTCAGGCCTACAGAAGGGTCAAGCGTCAGGCCTACAGAAGGGTCAAGCGTCAGGCCCACAGAAGGGTCAAGCGTCAGGCCTACAGAAGGGTCAAGCGTCAGGCCTACAGAAGGGTCAAGCGTCAGGCCCACAGAAGGGTCAAGCGTCAGGCCTACAGAAGGGTCAAGCGTCAGGCCTACAGAAGGGTCAAGCGTCAGGCCTACAGAAGGGTCAAGCGTCAGGCCTACAGAAGGGTCAAGCGTCAGGCCCACAGAAGGGTCAAGCGTCAGGCCTACAGAAGGGTCAAGCGTCAGGCCTACAGAAGGGTCAAGCGTCAGGCCCACAGAAGGGTCAAGCGTCAGGCCTACAGAAGGGTCAAGCGTCAGGCCCACAGAAGGGTCAAGCGTCAGGCCCACAGAAGGGTCAAGCGTCAGGCCTACAGAAGGGTCAAGCGTCAGGCCTCAGGCCCACGGAAGGGTCAAGCGTCAGGCCTACAGAAGGGTCAAGCGTCAGGCCTACAGAAGGGTCAAGCGTCAGGCCCACAGAAGGGTCAAGGGTCAGGCCTACAGAAGGGTCAAGCATCAGGCCCACGGAAGGGTCAAGCGTCAGGCCCACAGAAGGGTCAAGCGTCAGGCCCACAGAAGGGTCAAGCGTCAGGCCCACGGAAGGGTCAAGCGTCAGGCCTACAGAAGGGTCAAGCGTCAGGCCTACAGAAGGGTCAAGCGTCAGGCCCACAGAAGGGTCAAGCGTCAGGCCTACAGAAGGGTCAAGCGTCAGGCCCACAGAAGGGTCAAGGGTCAGGTCTCTTCATCAAAGTGTCGTGGTCATTTCTTCTGCGTCGTCATTAGAACCTCATCCTCACAAATCCTCGGCATTAAAATGTTTGCCGTCTTTTTACTGTTGCCATGGCTCCCTCTTTAGGCATTTGGGATGTGGTCACTACAACTCACCTGACCAGCCGGTCCCTCCCACATTCTGTTCTGTCAAAACGTGTTGGGAACGACTGGTCAAGCAAACAACCGACTGCCACGAACAAAAGCTTTAATGCTCAGATTGAATAAGAAAATGATCAATGTGTTTTTGTGTCATTGCGACTGAGTCACTAGTGACATCCAGACTGTTATTATCCTCTCTGTGCGCGGCAGAGTGGTCATCCTCTGTGTGGCAGAGTGGTCATCCTCTATGTGGCAGAGTGGTCATCCTCTGTGTGGCAGAGTGGTCATCCTCTGCGTGGCAGAGTGGTCATCCTCTGCGTGGCAGAGTGGTCATCCTCTGTGTGGCAGAGTGGTCATCCTCTATGTGGCAGAGTGGTCATCCTCTGCGTGGCAGAGTGGTCATCCTCTGTGTGGCAGAGTGGTCATCCTCTGTGTGGCAGAGTGGTCATCCTCTGTGTGGCAGAGTGGTCATCCTCTATGTGGCAGAGTGGTCATCCTCTGTGTGGCAGAGTGGTCATCCTCTGTGTGGCAGAGTGGTCATCCTCTGCGTGGCAGAGTGGTCATCCTCTGCGTGGCAGAGTGGTCATCCTCTGCGTGGCAGAGTGGTCATCCTCTGCGTGGCAGAGTGGTCATTCTCTGTGTGGCAAAGTGGTCATCCTCTATGTGGCAGAGTGGTCATCCTCTGTGTGGCAGAGTGGTCATCCTCTATGTGGCAGAGTGGTCATCCTCTATGTGGCAGAGTGGTCATCCTCTATGTGGCAGAGTGGTCATCCTCTGTGTGGCAGAGTGGTCATCCTCTATGTGGCAGAGTGGTCATTCTCTGTGTGGCAGAGTGGTCATCCTCTGTTTGGCAGAGTGGTCATCCTCTGTGTGGCAGAGTGGTCATCCTCTGTGTGGCAGAGTGGTCATCCTCTGTGTGGCAGAGTGGTCATCCTCTGCGTGGCAGAGTGGTCATCCTCTGCGTGGCAGAGTGGTCATCCTCTGCGTGGCAGAGTGGTCATCCTCTGTGTGGCAGAGTGGTCATCCTCTGCGTGGCAGAGTGGTCATCCTCTGCGTGGCAGAGTGGTCATTCTCTGTGTGGCAGAGTGGTCATCCTCTATGTGGCAGAGTGGTCATCCTCTATGTGGCAGAGTGGTCATCCTCTGTGTGGCAGAGTGGTCATCCTCTATGTGGCAGAGTGGTCATCCTCTATGTGGCAGAGTGGTCATCCTCTGTCTCTCTGACATTGAAGTGTTCATTCCATAACGAGTTCAGGTCGTCAGTGAATCATGAGTGTGAAGATCAGACATTTGTTGATTTGTATTTAATGACTCATTATCAGACGCAGAGGGAACACCTGGGGCATGAGGTTGTGGGACAATTTGAATACAACACGTGTCTGGAGTGTTTAAATTGTCTTATTTGAGAGATTTGTAGTTATAATTGTACATATTTTGAGTTTAGCATCTTTGTTTCATCGTTTGACTCGTGAGCTTTCCCCCCGACTGGATTCAACCAATGTTTGTTTGTTTGTTTGTTTGTAAGTCTTGGTCACTTTCAGGGAGAGATTTTCTCGATCTGAAGCTCTTGAAAAGCGTCTGAAGTTTATTAAAGATAAACAAAAGCTCCACAGACGAATATGAGGCCAAACAACACAGTTTGTGGCGTTCTCTCCTCATAACTCCTCCCTCTCTGTCCACAGTGCCTTTCCGTGAGGCCCCCGCGTACTCCAAGCGTCGCCGGGCCCCCGTGGTGGTCTCGGGTCAGGCCTCGTCCTCGCTCTCGGCCCCTCGCGTGCTGCTGCGCTCCAACAGCGACACGAACCTGTCGGTGGGTCAGTGCCAGGGTCAGCACTCGTCCACGCCTCAGCGCAGCCTGTCCCCGCAGCCGGCCCTCAGCCCCCGCCACATGCCCAGCCCCAATGGGAACGTGGTGGTGCGGACCATGGGCCGAGGGGCACGCAGCCGCTCGCCGTCCCTCAGCAGGCTGGGGGAGGAGCGGCGAGGGGAGGAGCGGCGAGGGGAGGAGCGGCGAGGGGAGGAGCGGCGAGGGGGACACCGGCAGCCCAGGTGAGGCTCTTACTCTCTGAAGGCGGGAAATTCACACCGGAACTGTAAGAGTGGGAAATAAAGTCCAAACATCAACAGGCAGAACAAGCAGAACGTTGTGTGAAACAGAAAGAACAATCTATATGTTGTTGTTGTTGTTGTTGTTGTTGTGTTACTTTTAATGGCGACTGAAAAGGTGCATTTATCGCCCCGACTGGAGTTAAACGTGTTCAAGAATGTGTTTTACTCAACACTTTAAAAAAAGAGAGAGAGTAACATATGAGAGAGAAAGAGGGCTCACCCGCCTCACCCACCACACCCGCCACACCCGCCACACCCGCCACACCCGCCACACCCGCCACACCCGCCACACCCGCCACACCCGCCTCACCCGCCTCACCCGCCTCACCCACCACACCCGCCACACCCGCCTCACCCGCCACACCCACCACACCCGCCACACCCACCACACCCACCACACCCGCCTCACCCGCCACACCCACCACACCCGCCACACCCACCACACCCGCCTCACCCGCCTCACCCACCACACCCGCCTCACCCGCCTCACCCACCACACCCGCCACACCCGCCTCACCCGCCACACCCGCCACACCCGCCTCACCCGCCTCACCCGCCACACCCGCCACACCCGCCTCACCCGCCTCACCCGCCACACCCGCCTCACCCACCACACCCGCCACACCCGCCTCACCCGCCTCACCCACCACACCCGCCACACCCGCCTCACCCGCCTCACCCGCCACACCCGCCTCACCCGCCACACCCGCCACACCCGCCTCACCCGCCACACCCGCCACACCCGCCACACCCGCCTCACCCTCACACGTCACTGAGGGTGACACACAGGCAAAACCAACAGAACGTTGTGTGGAACGAGCAGAAAAGAGGACAGCGAGGAGCCTCCTGAGAACGAGGCCGGCTAAAAATAGTTCCACAGTCAGAGCTGCAGCACACGCTCTAGAACACACAGGAACACGCTAGAACACACACTAGAACACACAGGAACACGCTAAAACACACACTAGAAAAAACAGCAACATGCTAGAACACACACTAGAACACACAGGAACACACTAGAACACTCACTAGAACTCACACTAGAACTCACACTAGAACTCAAACTAGAACACACACTAGAACTCACACTAGAACACACACTAGAATACATCCTGGAACTCACACTAGAACACACACTAGAACTCACACTAGAACTCACACTAGAACTCACACTAGAACACACACTAGAACTCACACTAGAACACACACTAGAGCACACGCTGGAACTCACACTAGAACTCACACTAGAACTCACACTAGAACACACACTAGAACACACACTAGAACTCACACTAGAACTCACACTAGAACACACACTAGAACACACACTAGAACTCACACTAGAACTCACACTAGAATACACGCTGGAACTCACACTAGAACTCACACTAGAACTCACACTAGAACTCACACTAGAACTCACACTAGAACACACGCTAGAACTCACACTAGAACTCACACTAGAACATACACTAGAACACTCACTAGAACTCACACTAGAACTCACACTAGAACTCACACTAGAACTCACACTAGAACTCACACTAGAACATACACTAGAACACACGCTAGAACTCACACTAGAACACACGCTAGAACTCACACTAGAACTCACACTAGAACTCACACTAGAACTCACACTAGAACATACACTAGAATACATGCTGGAACTCACACTAGAACTCACACTAGAACACTCACTAGAACTCACACTAGAACTCACACTAGAGCTCACACTAGAATACATGCTGGAACTCACACTAGAACTCACACTAGAACACTCACTAGAACTCACACTAGAACTCACACTAGAACTCACACTAGAACTCACACTAGAACTCACACTAGAACATACACTAGAACACACACTAGAACACACACTAGAACTCACACTAGAACACTCACTAGAACTCACACTAGAACTCACAATAGAACTCACACTAGAACTCACACTAGAACTCACACTAGAACTCACACTAGAACTCACACTAGAATACATGCTGGAACTCACACTAGAACTCACACTAGAACACTCACTAGAACTCACACTAGAACTCACACTAGAACTCACACTAGAACTCACACTAGAACATACACTAGAACACACACTAGAACACACACTAGAACTCACACTAGAACACTCATTAGAACACTCACTAGAACTCACACTAGAACTCACAATAGAACTCACACTAGAACTCGCACTAGAACTCACAATAGAACTCACACTAGAACTCACACTAGAACATACACTAGAACACACACTAGAACACACACTAGAACTCACACTAGAACACTCACTAGAACACACACTAGAACACTCACTAGAACACTCACTAGAACTCACACTAGAACTCACACTAGAACTCACACTAGAACTCACACTAGAACACACACTAGAACTCACAATAGAACTCACAATAGAACTCGCACTAGAACACACACTAGAACTCACACTAGAACTCACACTAGAACACACACTAGAACACACACTAGAACTCACACTAGAACATACACTAGAACACACACTAGAACTCACAATAGAACTCGCACTAGAACACACACTAGAACTCACACTAGAACTCACACTAGAACTCACAATAGAACTCACACTAGAACTCGCACTAGAACACACACTAGAACTCACACTAGAACTCACACTAGAACACACACTAGAACTCACACTAGAACTCACACTAGAACACACACTAGAACTCACAATAGAACTCACAATAGAACTCGCACTAGAACTCACACTAGAACTCACACTAGAACTCACACTAGAACATACACTAGAACACACACTAGAACACACACTAGAACTCACACTAGAACACTCACTAGAACACACACTAGAACACTCACTAGAACACTCACTAGAACTCACACTAGAACTCACACTAGAACTCACACTAGAACTCACACTAGAACTCACAATAGAACTCACAATAGAACTCGCACTAGAACACACACTAGAACTCACACTAGAACTCACACTAGAACTCACACTAGAACTCACACTAGAACTCACACTAGAACATACACTAGAACACACACTAGAACACACACTAGAACTCACACTAGAACACTCATTAGAACACTCATTAGAACACTCACTAGAACTCACACTAGAACTCACAATAGAACTCACACTAGAACTCGCACTAGAACTCACAATAGAACTCACACTAGAACTCACACTAGAACATACACTAGAACACACACTAGAACACACACTAGAACACTCACTAGAACACTCACTAGAACTCACACTAGAACTCACACTAGAACTCACACTAGAACTCACACTAGAACTCACACTAGAACTCACACTAGAACTCACACTAGAACTCACACTAGAACTCACACTAGAACTCACACTAGAACTCACACTAGAACTCACACTAGAACTCACACTAGAACTCACACTAGAACTCACACTAGAACTCACACTAGAACTCACACTAGAACTCACACTAGAACTCACACTAGAACTCACAATAGAACTCACACTAGAACTCGCACTAGAACACACACACTAGAACACATTAGAACACAGTATGTATGTAGTGCTCTCAGATGAAGGCCTTGTAGTTAAAGGTTCACTGTGTGATTGTTTCCAGAGGCTTTAAACTCCTTGTGTTTTATGAATCGTTTGTTACAGAAGTCACTCTCGTCTGCTCAGAATCATTTACATGATGTATGTATTTGACAGGGACAATGTATTTGACAGGGACAATGCAGTCATCGTTACATTTGACGCAGACAAAGTTTAACTGTCCCAAATGTCCTAAAAACTAAGAATATGTTTTCATTGCTACTTTGATAATCATTCTTAATCAGCGACTCGCCACTCCACCGATCTGACCTGTAACTTGGCCAGGTGACGTGCTTGTCTCAGTGGAAACACATACGTATAAACGTGCTCCTTCTGTGCAGCAGGAGCTTTGAGTTATAAACGTGTGAGTGACGGTCGTAATGTGCATCGCCGTAATGTGCACCTGAACCACACTCTGCACGGGCTTTAGGGACGAATGGGACTGTTGCCATAGCGATTAACAGCTCGCGTCATAATGATATACCTTCTGAATGGTCCAACACAAAATCATGTAGAAACAGAATCATGTTTTGGAAATGGTTCACGAAGCACAAATACAACAAAGTGAATGTAAAGAGGGTCAAAGGTCACTCTCATTCACGCCCATTTTACCCTCAAAAAGTCCGGGAAAAGTCCTTGAAAACAGGAAGAAGCTCCTGACTCCCGGTGTGACTGCCTTTGACCCAGTTTTACACTAATGACTTTGTTCTGGTTTTACTTCAACAAAACGTTTAGTCCTTGTTTAAAGGGCCTAGATCATGTGGAAGGGACTTTTCAGAGCGTTTAACCTTCTTAAAGTGCTCATATTTGTGCCCAAAGTGGTTTTTAGCTCAGTTTTTAGCTAGAGAACAGTCTCTCTCCTTCCCCTTGGATGAGCAGACGAACGGGGGCACGCCTCCCTGTTTAAGCCCCTCCTCCAGGAAGCACTCTACACCTGTAACACGCCCCCCTCCAATACTGTGTCAGGCCTGTTCAGTGTTGGCAAAGGAGTCAGGCAAGGAGGCATTTGGTCCCCCTGTTTTATTTTGTCGGGCACAAGAACTAAATGTGTGTAAAAACTGTTGTGCATCAAGGTGCCTTTGTCACACTTACTTTTGTGAGTCTTTACGCTCTGGACTACGAGTCAGTGATAAAAGGTCAATGACGAGGATGATGATGATGAGGATGATGAGGACAATGATGAGGATGATGAGGACGATGATGAGGACGATGATGATGAGGACGATGATGAGGATGATGATGAGGATGATGATGATGAGGACGATGAGGACGATGATGAGGACGATGATGAGGACGAGGATGAGGATGATGATAATGAGGACGATGATGAGGATGATGAGGACGATGATGAGGATGATGAGGACGATGATGAGGACGATGATGATGAGGACGATGATGAGGACGATGATGAGGATGATGATGATGAGGACGATGAGGACGATGATGAGGACGATGATGAGGACGAGGATGAGGATGATGATAATGAGGACGATGATGAGGATGATGATGAGGACGATGATGAGGATGATGATGATGATGAGGATGATGATGAGGATGATGAGGACGATGATGAGGATGAGGATGATGATGAGGATGATGATGATGAGGATGATGAGGACGATGATGAGGATGATGAGGACGATGATGATGAGGACGATGAGGACGATGATGAGGACGATGAGGATGAGGACGATGATGAGGACGATGATGAGGACGATGAGGAGGACGAGGATGAGGACGATGATGAGGACGATGATGAGGACGATGATGAGGACGAGGATGAGGATGATGAGGACGATGATGATGACAATGATGATGAGGACGAGGATGATGAGGATGATGAGGATGATGAGGACGATGATGAGGATGATGATGATGAGGACGATGATGACGACGATGATGATGACGATGATGATGACGATGATGAGGAGGATGAGGATGATGACGATAATGATGAGGATGATGAGGACGAGGATGATGATGATGACGACGATGATGATGACGATGATGAGGAGGATGAGGACGATGATGAGGAGGACGAGGATGATGAGGATGATGATGATGACGACGATGATGATGACGATGATGAGGACGATGATTAGGACGAGGATGAGGATGATGAGGACGATGATGAGGACGAGGATGAGGATGATGAGGACGATGATGATGACAATGATGATGAGGACGAGGATGAGGATGATAATGAGGATGATGAGGATGATGAGGACGATGATGAGGATGATGATGATGAGGACGATGATGAGGACGATGATGACGCCGATGATGATGACGATGATGATGAGGACGATGAGGATGAGGAAGATGATGAGGATGAGGATGATGAGGACGATGATGAGGACAATGATGAGGACGATGATGAGGACGAGGATGAGGATGATGAGGACGATGATGATGACAATGATGATGAGGACGAGGATGATGATGAGGATGATGAGGACGATGATGATGACGATGATGAGGAGGATGAGGACGATGATGAGGATGATGACGATAATGATGAGGATGATGAGGATGATGAGGATGATGATGAGGATGATGACGACGATGATGATGACGATGATGAGGAGGATGAGGATGATGACGATAATGATGAGGATGATGAGGATGATGAGGATGATGATGAGGATGATGACGACGATGATGATGACGATGATGAGGAGGATGAGGATGATGATGAGGATGATGACGATAATGATCAGGATGATGAGGACGAGGATGATGAGGACGAGGATGATGAGGATGATGATGATGACGGCGATGATGATGACGATGATGAGGAGGATGAGGACGATGATGAGGATGATGACGATAATGATCAGGATGATGAGGACGAGGATGATGAGGATGATGAGGATGATGATGAGGATGATGACGACGATGATGATGACGATGATGAGGAGGATGAGGATGATGATGAGGATGATGACGATAATGATCAGGATGATGAGGACGAGGATGATGAGGACGAGGATGATGAGGATGATGATGATGACGGCGATGATGATGACGATGATGAGGAGGATGAGGACGATGATGAGGATGATGACGATAATGATCAGGATGATGAGGACGAGGATGATGAGGATGATGAGGACGAGGATGATGAGGACGATGGTGATGAGGATGATGATGAGGATAATGAGGACGAGGATGATGATGAGGACGATGATAAGATGAGGATGATGTGGACGATGATAAGATGAGGATGATGTGGACGATGATAAGAGGATGATGATTAGGATGAGGAGGAGGATGATGATTAGGATGATGATGAGGACGATGATGATGAGGATGATGATGAGGATGATCATGAGGATGATGACGAGGATTAGGATGATGAGTATGAGAAGGAGGATGATGAGGATTAGGATGATGAGGATGATGAGGTCGATGATGATGAGGACGATGATAATGATCATGAGGATGATGAGGATTAGGATGATGATGAGGACGATGATGATGATGATGATGAGGTTGATGATCAAATCAAATCAAATCAAATCAAATCAAATCAAATCAAATCAAATCAAATCAAATCAAATCAAATCAAATCAATTTATTTTTGTAAGGCCCAAAATCACAACAACAGTTGCCTCTGAGGGCCACAGGGAGAAATGAATCAACAATGTCTGTGGTGGCGATGAAGTCAGACAATGTCTGTGGTGGCGATGGAGTCAGACAATGTCTGTGGTGGCGAGGGACGATGTCCCAGGGTCCTCTGTCCTTAGACTCTCCTTCTCGGCCAGGAAAAACTACAAAAAAAAAACCTCTTTGGGAAAAAAGCGTAGAAACCTGGAGGAGTTCCAGTGAAGGAGAGATCCGACTCTCACAGACGGACAGACGGACACGAGGAGACTGGAGCTGGACCCACTCTTCAGGCAGATGAGGGACCGACTGAGGCGAACTGGACCCACTCTTCAGGCAGATGAGGGACCGTCGGAGTCGAGCAGGACCCACTCATCAGGCAGATGAGGGACCGTCGGAGGCGAACTGGACCCACTCTTCAGGTGGATGAGGCACCGTCGGAGGCGAGCTGGACCCACTCTTCAGGCAGATGAGGGACCGACTGAGGCGAACTGGAGCCACTCTTCAGGCAGATGAGGGACCGTCCACATGGGGCAGGGACCACTTCACCAGGAGAGGGACATCTGGGTCCACAGGTCCTCAGGAGTGAGAGAAAGAAAAAGAAGGCGGTGAACAGTTTGCAAGTGGAATTAAAAAATAAATATTGTTTGATAGCATAAGTAGTCAGAAGAAGAGGATAGTGCTCAAGCTGTCATACTTCCCCCAGCATAGTTACTCCTAGGGCAGCGTAGCTGAAGCTGTGGGTTTATCTTTCTGTTCCTAACTACTCTGACCATAAGCGATTTCGAAGAGGAACGTTTTAAGCCTGGACTTAAATGAAGAGACTGTGTCAGCATATTTAACATGGGTCGGGAGCTGATTCCATAACACAGGAGCTTGGTAGCTAAACGCTCTACCTCCTACAGTACTTTTAGAGACTCTTGGCACCACCAGAAGGCCGGCATTCTGAGAGCGAAGAGCTCTGTTTGGATGATATGGTTCTATAGCATCTTTGAGGTAGGATGGGGCCATGTCATTTATGGCTTTGTAGGTCAAGAGTAGAATTTTGAATTTGATTCTGGACTCGACGGGGAGCCAGTGAAGAGACTTCAGCACTGGCGTAATGTGCTCTCTTCTTTTTGTTCCTGTTAGTAATCTTGCTGCTGCATTTTGAACCAGTTGAAAGCTTTTTATGGAGCTTTTAGGACACGCTGCAAGCAGGAGTTACAGTAGTCTAATCTAGTCGTTACAAATGCATGGATAAGTTTTTCAGCATCGCTTTTAGGCAGGATTCTTCTGATTTTGGCTCTTGTTGCGCAAATGGAAATAGGCTGTTTTACAAGCTTGATTTATATGAGCTTTAAATGAGAGCTCCTGGTCAAATAAGACTCCAAGATTTCTTACAGTAGAACTGGAGGCTACACTGACATTGTCCAGTGTGACTATCTGCTCAGATAGAGCGTCTCGTAGATGCTTAGGGCCAAGCACAATGACCTCAGTTTTTTCAGGGTTAAGAAGCAGGTAGTTTAGTGTCATCCAGGTTTTTATCTCCTTCACACAAGTACTAAGTCTGTCTACTTGATCGCTCTGATCAGGTTTCATTGATAAATACAGCTGAGTGTCGTCTGCATAGCAGTGGAAGTTAATGTCATGCTTTCTGATAATGTTGCCTAATGGTAGCATATAAAGAGTAAACAGAATTGGACCGAGTACCGAACCCTGTGGCACACCGTAAATTACTTTAGAGCTTGGTGAGGAGCTCTGGTTTACATTAACAAATTGGAACCTATCAGATAGATAGGATTTAAACCAGCTGAGGGCTGTTCCTCCAACACCTACATCACATTCTAACCTCTGCAGTAGAATGTTGTGGTCAATGGTGTCAAACGCTGCGCTGAGGTCCAACAGAACCAGGATTGAGACCAGTCCATCGTCAGCGGCTAATAACAAATCATTTGTGACTTTAACTAGTGCAGTTTCAGTGCTGTGGTGGGCTCTGAACCCTGACTGGAAAACTTCAAATAAGTTATTGTCCTGCAGGTGGCGACAAAGCTGTTTTACTACAACTTTTTCAAGGATTTTAGAGACGAAGGGAAGATTTGAAATAGGTCTGTAGTTTACCAATAGGTCGGGATCTAGATTAGGCTTTTTCAGAAGAGGTTTAATGACTGCATGTTTGAAGGACTGTGGAACATAGCCACTTTGGAGTGAAGTATTTATTATATTAAGAATAGGGTCTATAATTAGGGGGAAAATGTCTTTGAGGAGCTTGGAATGGGGTCTAGGACACAAGTTGAGCTTTTAGAGGACATAATGGCTGAAGTTATCTCTGCTTGATCAACAGCTGTGAACCTTTCTAGGTTTACAGGTGGATTTATATGGGACGTTAGATTTACAGCTTGGGCTAGTTCAGGGCTAATAGCGGGGGTAATTTCATCTAATTTATCTCTGATTGTTTTTATTTTATTATTAAAAAATAGGAGGAAATCATCAGAGCTAAGTGTAGCTGGGATTGAGGGCTCTACTGCACTGTGACAGTTTGTTAGCCTAGCTACAGTGCTGAAAAGGAATTTAGTGTTACTTTTGTTGACTTCTATTAGATTTGAATAATATCTGGTTTGGGCCTTACGCAGAGCCTGCTTATAGGACAGCAGGCAACTTTTCCATGCTTTTAGGAATTCTTCAATGATGATGTTGATGTAAACGTGAACATTAAACACAAACCACAGCTTTACCAGCGGCTGAGGACAGGGCTGTATTTACTGTATATTTTCACTTTTGGCTCCATAGAAACCTCAGTGATAGGCCCCTCCCCCCTCTGTTTACTCTGCTCTGGGAAACGTGCCATCACTCTCTCTCCCCCTCACTCTCCTCCTCTTTCCTCATCCTTTATCTCTCTTCCTTCCTCTTCCATCCTCTTCTCTCTCTCTCTCTCTCTCTCTCTCTTCCCTCTCTCCTCCTTCTCTCCTCCGTTTCCCAGGGCAACCGTCTCTAAGGACCCCTTCCCGTCAAAAAGCAGAGCGTCATTATAAATGTACAGTATGTTACTCCGTATTCTGCTGTTCACAGTGTGTTCAGAAGTGACACATCATCATCACGTTTATTATTCACTGACGCCTCTTTTAGTCTTCAACGTCAAGCAACGACTTTTAATACATTTTACACATTATATTCACATCATTTTATTCCCCATAAAGATAAACACTGAAATATATTCAATAAACTATTTTACACTAGATGCACAATAATATAATAAAACTAAACCAGGCCTCTCCTCGCCGCAGATCTGAAGTGTAACTAGGCCTGGTAGAGTGGCCTGATTATGATTAATGCCGTACTGTGGGACATTTACAAGAACAAATGACAACAAAAGGGTAAAAGGTCTTTAATAAGGTTCTGTGGAACGTTGGTGAGATGTTTGTTCTGGTCTTCAGGTTTAGCTCAGGCTTAGCTCAGGTTTAGCTCAGGCTTAGCTCAGGCTTAGCTCAGGCTTAGCTCAGGTTTAGCTCAGGTTTAGCTCAGGCTTAGCTCAGGCTTACCTCAGGTTTAGCTCAGGTTTAGCTCAGGCTTAGCTCAGGCTTAGCTCAGGCTTAGCTCAGGTTTAGCTCAGGCTTAGCGGTTTAGCTCAGGCTTAGCTCAGGCTTAGCTCAGGTTTAGCTCAGGCTTAGCTCAAGTTTAGCTCAGGTTTAGCTCAGGCTTAGCTTAGGCTTAGCTCAGGCTTAGCTCAGGTTTAGCTCAGGTTTAGCTCAGGCTTAGCTCAGGCTTAGCTCAGGTTTAGCTCAGGCTTAGCTGAGGTTTAGCTCAGGCTTAGCTCAGGTGTAGCTCAGGTTTAGCTCAGGCTTAGCTCAGGCTTAGCTCAGGCTTAGCTCAGGTTTAGCTCAGGCTTAGCGGTTTAGCTCAGGCTTAGCTCAGGCTTAGCTCAGGTTTAGCTCAGGCTTAGCTCAAGTTTAGCTCAGGTTTAGCTCAGGCTTAGCTTAGGCTTAGCTCAGGCTTAGCTCAGGTTTAGCTCAGGCTTAGCTCAGGCTTAGCTCAGGTTTAGCTCAGGCTTAGCTCAGGCTTAGCTCAGGTTTAGCTCAGGTTTAGCTCAAGCTTAGCTCAAGCTTAGCTCAGGTTTAGCTCAGGCTTAGCTCAGGTTTAGCTCAGGCTTAGCTCAGGCTTAGCTCAGGATTAGCTCAGGTTTAGCTCAGGTTTAGCTCAGGCTTAGCTCAGGTTTAGCTCAGGCTTAGCTCAGGTTTAGCTCACGCTTAGCTCAGGATTAGCTCAGGTTTAGCTCAGGATTAGCTCAGGTTTAGCTCAGGTTTAGCTCAGGCTTAGCTCAGGTTTAGCTCAGGCTTAGCTCAGGTTTAGCTCAGGCTTAGCTCAGGCTTAGCTCAGGTTTAGCTCAGGATTAGCTCAGGTTTAGCTCAGGCTTAGCTCAGGCTTAGCTCAGGTTTAGCTCAGGCTTAGCTCAGGTTTAGCTCAGGCTTAGCTCAGGCTTAGCTCAGGTTTAGCTCAGGCTTAGCTCAGGTTTAGCTCAGGCTTAGCTCAGGCTTAGCTCAGGTTTAGCTCAGGCTTAGCTCAGGTTTAGCTCAGGCTTAGCTCAGGCTTAGCTCAGGTTTAGCTCAGGCTTAGCTCAGGTTTAGCTCAGGCTTAGCTCAGGCTTAGCTCAGGTTTAGCTCAGGCTTAGCTCAGGTTTAGCTCAGGCTTAGCTCAGGCTTAGCTCAGGTTTAGCTCAGGCTTAGCTCAGGCTTAGCTCAGGTTTAGCTCAGGCTTAGCTCAGGTTTAGCTCAGGCTTAGCTCAGGTTTAGCTCAGGCTTAGCTCAGGTTTAGCTCAGGCTGGAGGAACCGTGAGTCGTTTGTGACTTGTGTGTCATGTTCCAGAGGAAGAGGAGGACGAAGAGGAGGAAGGTTCTGACATGTGCAGAGCGTTTGAAGAAAAACACGCTCACAGAGGCTCTGACAGGAGGCGACAGGAGCAGGCAGGAGCAGACAGGCGCAGACAGGAGCAGACAGGAGGCGACAGGAGCAGGCAGGAGCAGACAGGAGCAGACAGGAGCAGACAGGAGGCGACAGGAGCAGACAGGAGCAGACAGGAGGCGGACAGGAGCAGGCAGGAGGTGACCGGAGCAGACTGGAGCAGACAGGAGCAGACAGGAGGCGACAGGAGCAGACAGGAGGCGACAGGAGCAGGCAGGAGCAGACAGGCGCAGACAGGAGGCCGACAGGAGCAGACAGGGGGCGACAGGAGCAGGCAGGAGCAGACAGGAGCAGACAGGAGCAGACAGGAGGCGACAGGAGCAGACAGGAGCAGACAGGAGGCGGACAGGAGCAGGCAGGAGCAGACAGGAGCAGACAGGAGCAGACAGGAGGTGACCGGAGCAGACTGGAGCAGACAGGAGCAGACAGGAGGCGACAGGAGCAGACAGGAGCAGACAGGAGGCGACAGGAGCAGACAGGAGCAGACAGGAGGCGACAGGAGCAGACAGGAGGCGACAGGAGCAGGCAGGAGCAGACAGGAGCAGACAGGAGCAGACAGGAGGCGACAGGAGCAGACAGGAGCAGACAGGAGGCGACAGGAGCAGGCAGGAGCAGACAGGAGCAGACAGGAGCAGACAGGAGGCGACAGGAGCAGACAGGAGCAGACAGGAGGCGGACAGAGACACGAGTGACGCTGTAAAACTTAAAAACAAACCATCAAATAAAGATGAATCTGCATTTCAAACATGTCGTAGTTTAAAGTCAAAGTGACAGTGAGAAACACAGAAAAAGATCAGAACAATATTTACACATTTAAGAGACATTTTAAGAACAAAAAAACAAAATCTACATTTTTGAGAGATTGAGTTCAGTGAAAAACCCTAATGTCCCTCCGCTCTCTGCACCCGGGCACACGAGCACAGAACCTCCAACATCCAGAATCCTCAGCCGTGTCCGAGCCGTCCTGTAAATCCACTGGTCTGGTCAGATGTCTGGTCAGATGTCTGGTCAGATGCAGTGGTGCGTGGTGTCCACCAGAGGGCGCAGCGCTCTCACGGTCTCAGCCCCGTCCTCCCTCTCCCTGTCACACAGAGGGAAGCGCAAACACATTGAAAACATGCAGGTCATGGTCAGATGTTTGGTCAGGTGTTTGGTCAGGTGTTTGGTCAGATGTCAGGTGTTTGGTCAGGTGTTTGGTCAGATGTCAGGTGTTTGGTCAGGTGTTTGGTCAGATGTTTGGTCAGATGTCAGGTGTTTGGTCAGATGTTTGGTCAGATGTTTGGTCAGATGTCAGGTGTTTGGTCAGATGTTTGGTCAGATGTTTGGTCAGATGTCAGGTGTTTGGTCAGATGTTTGGTCAGATGTTTGGTCAGATGTCAGGTGTTTGGTCAGGTGTTTGGTCAGATGTTTGGTCAGATGTTTGGTCAGATGTCAGGTGTTTGGTCAGGTGTTTGGTCAGATGTTTGGTCAGATGTCAGGTGTTTGGTCAGATGTTTGGTCAGATGTTTGGTCAGATGTCAGGTGTTTGGTCAGATGTTTGGTCAGATGTCAGGTGTTTGGTCAGGTGTTTGGTCAGATGTTTGGTCAGGTGTTTGGTCAGATGTTTGGTCAGATGTTTGGTCAGATGTTTGGTCAGATGTCAGGTGTTTGGTCAGGTGTTTGGTCAGATGTTTGGTCAGATGTCAGGTGTTTGGTCAGATGTTTGGTCAGATGTTTGGTCAGATGTCAGGTGTTTGGTCAGGTGTTTGGTCAGATGTTTGGTCAGATGTTTGGTCAGATGTCAGGTGTTTGGTCAGGTGTTTGGTCAGATGTTTGGTCAGATGTCAGGTGTTTGGTCAGATGTTTGGTCAGATGTTTGGTCAGATGTCAGGTGTTTGGTCAGGTGTTTGGTCAGATGTTTGGTCAGATGTTTGGTCAGATGTCAGGTGTTGGTCAGGTGTTTGGTCAGATGTTTGGTCAG
>NW_027316138.1:27500-49814 GCF_026437365.1 Eucyclogobius newberryi
ACACACACACATACACATACACACACACACACACACACACACACACACATACACACACACACACACACACACAATGCCAGCACATGTGAGGAGACTCTGGACACATGTGAGGAGACTCTGGACACATGTGAGGAGACTCTGGACACGTGTGAGGAGACTCTGGACACGTGTGAGGAGACTCCGGACACATGTGAGGAGACTCTGGACACATGTGAGGAGACTCTGGACACATGTGAGGAGACTCTGGACACGTGTGAGGAGACTCTGGACACATGTGAGGAGACTCTGGACACGTGTGAGGAGACTCTGGACACATGTGAGGAGACTCCGGACACATGTGAGGAGACTCTGGACACATGTGAGGAGACTCTGGACACATGTGAGGAGACTCTGGACACGTGTGAGGAAACTCTGGACACGTGAGGAGACTCTGAACACATGTGAGGAGACTCTGGACACATGTGAGGAGACTCTGGACACATGTGAGGAGACTCTGGACACATGTGAGGAGACTCTGGACACGTGAGGAGACTCTGGACACGTGAGGAGACTCTGGACACATGTGAGGAGACTCTGGACACATGTGAGGAGACTCTGGACACATGTGAGGAGACTCTGGACACGTGAGGAGACTCTGAACGTGACGCGACACTGAAACGACATCGTGCTGTTGTGACTCTGGATTTGGGATTCCTTTTCCCACAGATTCTAAATGCTCAGGTTTGTGTCTCGCTGCTGGACGCGGCGCCCTGATTACATCACTGCTGGAGGATTAGTGCTTCTCTCAGATCCTCGTCTGGATTATTAATCTGACCTCGGGCGCGGCACCAGAAGTCTGACCCACGACCGCCTTAAGACACGTGTGTTCTGCCCCAACACGGCTCAGTCTAATGTTAGAAACAAATTCAACCTGATCTAAATCCTCCTGAATTACACTTTTTATTTTTTTTTAGGGGCGTGGCTAAAGCTAGTGTGTGTGAGGGGTGTGGCTAAAGCTAGTGTGTGTGAGGGGCGTGGCTAAAGCTAGTGTGTGTGAGGGGCGTGGCTAAAGCTAGTGTGTGTGAGGGGTGTGGCTAAAGCTAGTGTGTGTGAGGGGCGTGGCTAAAGCTAGTGTGTGTGAGGGGCGTGGCTAAAGCTAGTGTGTGTGAGGGGCGTGGCTAAAGTTAGTGTGTGTGAGGGGCGTGGCTAAAACTAGCGTGTGTCAAATCAAAATCAAATCAATTTACTTTTGTAAGGCCCAAAATCACAACTACAGTTGCCTCTGAGGGCCACAGGGAGAAATGAATCAACAATGTCTGTGGTGGCGAGGGACGATGTCCCAGGGTCCTCTGTCCTTAGACTCTCCTTCTCGGCCAGGAAAAACTACAAAAAAAACCTCTTTGGGAAAAAAGCGTAGAAACCTGGAGGAGTTCCAGTGAAGGAGAGATCCGACTCTCACAGACGGACAGACGGACACGAGGAGACTGGAGCTGGACCCACTCTTCAGGCAGAAGAGGGACCGTCTGAGTCGAGCTGGACCCACTCTTCAGGCAGATGAGGGACCGACTGAGGCGAACTGGACCCACTCTTCAGGCAGATGAGGGACCGTCTGAGTCGAGCTGGACCCACTCTTCAGGCAGATGAGGGACCGTCCACACAGGGCAGGGACCACTTCACCAGGGGAGGGGCATCTGGGTCCACAGGTCCTCAGGAGTGAGAGAAAGAAAAGAAGGCGGTGAACAGTTTGCAAGTGGAATTAAAAAAATAAATATTGTTTGATAGCATAAGTAGTCAGAAGAAGAGGATAGTGCTCAAGCTGTCATACTTCCCCCAGCACAGTTACTCCTAGGGCAGCGTAGCTAAAGCTGTGGGTTTATGTTTCTTTTTATGTGTGTGAGGGGCGTGGCTAAAGTCTCTATGCCGCATTTGAACCTCTCTTTATGTCATGCTAATGCTAATGCTAATGTCAGACGCTTTATGACCTGGAAATATCAGATTGTGGCTCTTGACAAAGCGAGTGCTGGGCGGCCATAAACAGGAAACAGCTGTTGCTAACGCGCTACGCTAACTTTGTGTTGCTAACGTGCTTTGCTAGCTCTATGTTGCTAAGGCTCCACAGAGTGGTTAGCATCAGTGGAAACACGGCGCTTTAGCACTGAGTTTGGAGACAAATGATTCTTTTGTGTTTCTTTTTGTCTCTTGTTTTGGCCTGAGTCTGAGTTCTCTCTCGTCCAATCATCTGGCTGTGCTGTGGAGGCTCCTCCCCCTGAGCTAAAGTCCACCTGGAGCCCAAGAGCCAGAACCTCTCAGGGGCCAGAACCTCTCAGGGGCCAGAACCTCTCAGGGGCCAGAACCTCTCAGGGGCCAGAACCTCTCAGGGGCCAGAACCTCTCAGGGGCCAGAACCTCTCAGGGGCCAGAACCTCTCTGGGGCCACTTTGGATCCAAAACATGGACCAGACCAGAGACTTTAGGACTGAACAAACTGAACCAGTGGAAACGTGGCTCCACAGATCGGAGGATAACCACTCTGCCGCTCCATAAATTGAGGTCCATATGTTGCGTTTAATCCTCTGAGGGCCACGCTTCATTAGAAAGCTCTGATTCTCTGTGTTTGGTTCAAAATTACCTCAGACTCAGAGAAAACACAGTCTGTTTATGTTCATCTGAATAATCCAGCTCTTAATCTGTCACAGAGATTATACACATTTAATCCTGTTCTACACAAGCAGACCAGTCCTGGTTTAGTCCTGGTTTAGTCCTGGTTTAGTTCTGGTTCAGTCCTGGTTCAGTCCTGGTTTAGTCCTGGTTTAGTCCTGGTTTAGTCCTGGTTCAGTCCTGGTTTAGTCCTGGTTTAGTCCTGGTTTAGTCCTGGTTTAGTCCTGGTTTAGTTCTGGTTCAGTCCTGGTTTAGTCCTGGTTTAGTCCTGGTTTAGTTCTGGTTCAGTCCTGGTTTAGTCCTGGTTTAGTCCTGGTTTAGTCCTGGTTCAGTCCTGGTTTAGTCCTGGTTTAGTCCTGGTTTAGTCCTGGTTCAGTCCTGGTTTAGTCCTGGTTTAGTTCTGGTTCAGTCCTGGTTTAGTCCTGGTTTAGTCCTGGTTTAGTTCTGGTTCAGTCCTGGTTTAGTCCTGGTTTAGTCCTGGTTTAGTCCTGGTTTAGTCCTGGTTTAGTTCTGGTTCAGTCCTGGTTTAGTCCTGGTTTAGTCCTGGTTTAGTCCTGGTTCAGTCCTGGTTTAGTCCTGGTTTAGTTCTGGTTCAGTCCTGGTTTAGTCCTGGTTTAGTCCTGGTTTAGTCCTGGTTCAGTCCTGGTTTAGTCCTGGTTTAGTTCTGGTTCAGTCCTGGTTTAGTCCTGGTTTAGTCCTGGTTTAGTCCTTGTTTAGTCCTGGTTCAGTCCTGGTTTAGTCCTGGTTCAGTTCTGGTTCAGTCCTGGTTTAGTCCTGGTTCAGTCCTGGTTTAGTCCTGGTTTAGTCCTGGTTTAGTTCTGGTTCAGTCCTGGTTTAGTCCTGGTTTAGACCTGGTTTAGTCCTGGTTTAGTCCTGGTTTGGATCTGGTTCAGTCCTGGTTTAGTCCTGGTTTAGACCTGGTTTAGTTCTGGTTTAGTCCTGGTTCGGTCCTGGTTTAGTCCTGGTTCAGTCCTGGTTTAGTCCTGGTTTAGACCTGGTTTAGTCCTGGTTTAGTCCTGGTTTAGTCCTGGTTTAGTTCTGGTTCAGTCCTGGTTTAGTCCTGGTTTAGTCCTGGTTCGGTCCTGGTTTAGTCCTGGTTTAGACCTGGTTTAGTCCTGGTTTAGATCTGGTTCAGTTCTGGTTTAGTCCTGGTTTAGTCCTGGTTTAGATCTGGTTCAGTCCTGGTTCAGTCCTGGTTTAGACCTGGTTTAGTTCTGGTTTAGTCCTGGTTCAGTCCTGGTTTAGACTTGGTTTAGTCCTGGTTTAGTCCTGGTTTAGATCTGGTTTAGATCTGGTTCAGTCCTGGTTTAGACCTGGTTTAGTCCTGGTTTAGTCCTGGTTTAGACTTGGTTTAGTCCTGGTTTAGACCTGGTTTAGTCCTGGTTTAGTCCTGGTTTAGTCCTGGTTTAGTCCTGGTTCAGTCCTGGTTTAGACTTGGTTTAGTCCTGGTTTAGTCCTGGTTTAGTCCTGGTTTAGTCCTGGTTCAGTCCTGGTTTAGACCTGGTTTAGTCCTGGTTTAGTCCTGGTTTAGACTTGGTTTAGTCCTGGTTTAGACTTTGTTTGGTCCTGGTTTAGACTTGGTTTGGTCCTGGTTTAGTCCTGGTTTAGACTTGGTTTAGTCCTGGTTTAGTCCTGGTTTAGTCCTGGTTTAGTCCTGGTTTAGTCCTGGTTTAGACTTGGTTTAGTCCTGGTTTAGACTTTGTTTGGTCCTGGTTTAGACTTGGTTTAGTCCTGGTTTAGTCCTGGTTTAGACTTGGTTTAGTCCTGGTTCAGTTCTGGTTTAGTCCTGGTTTAGTCCTGGTTTAGATCTGGTTCAGTCCTGGTTCAGTCCTGGTTTAGTTCTGGTTTAGATCTGGTTCAGTCCTGGTTTAGTCCTGGTTTAGACCTGGTTTAGTTCTGGTTTAGTCCTGGTTCAGTCCTGGTTTAGACTTGGTTTAGTCCTGGTTTAGTCCTGGTTTAGATCTGGTTTAGATCTGGTTCAGTCCTGGTTTAGTCCTGGTTTAGTCCTGGTTTAGTCCTGGTTTAGACCTGGTTTAGTCCTGGTTTAGTCCTGGTTTAGACTTGGTTTAGTCCTGGTTTAGACTTGGTTTGGTCCTGGTTTGGTCCTGGTTTAGACTTGGTTTGGTCCTGGTTTAGTCCTGGTTTAGACTTGGTTTAGTCCTGGTTTAGACCTGGTTTAGTCCTGGTTTAGTCCTGGTTTAGACTTGGTTTAGTCCTGGTTTAGACTTGGTTTGGTCCTGGTTTGGTCCTGGTTTAGACTTGGTTTGGTCCTGGTTTAGTCCTGGTTTAGACTTGGTTTAGTCCTGGTTTAGTCCTTGTTTAGACTTGGTTTAGTCCTGGTTTAGACCTGGTTTAGTCCTGGTTTAGTCCTGGTTTAGACTTGGTTTAGTCCTGGTTTAGACTTGGTTTGGTCCTGGTTTAGTCCTGGTTTAGACTTGGTTTAGTCCGGGTTCCTTGCTCCGACTCCAGTTACAGTAAATCCACTCAGTCTCCATGGGAACGGTTCCGAGGCGGTTGCCGTGGCGACGGAGGATGAATGGATTCCGTTTGTAACGACTGTGTTTTTCCTTCGTTTCAATGTTTTTGTTTGGATTATTTTTCAACAGTTTCATTTTAGAATAATTCATAAAAATGACTTGTTTAGTCACACGAAGAAGAACTTCTCATCTTGTTTTCTCTCTTGCATTTTGTTTGTAGAAATGTCACACCTTTTGAACATTTAAATCTGAAAAATGGTTTAAATCTCTTTTATCATTTTGTTGACATTTTAGAACAACTGGATTTATTGCCGTCTTAAATAGTATTTGACTAAATTCGATCCGACTGAAAACTCGGTAAATCCCAAAGGAAAATGTCACATTGATTTTCTATAAACAAATAAATAGATAAATAAATAAATACATAAATAAAGATAGACGGCGCGGCTCGTCCGGCGCGATCAGTAGAACTCCCGTGTGGTTTCGCCGTAGCAGTTAGCGTTAGCATTAGCCGCCAGCACTAGGCGTCAACATTAGCCATTAGCTGTTAGCATTATCCGCAAAACACACTATGAATAATCCAGAGTTTGGGTCAGAGTCAGTGCTGAGGGTGTTAGGCTCGTTAAGCTAACGCACTTTGAGCTAGGCTCGTTAAGCTAACGCACTTTGAGCTAGGCTCGTTAAGCTAACGCACTTTGAGCTAGGCTCGTTAAGCTAACGCACTTTGAGCTAGGCTCGTTAAGCTAACGCACTTTGAGCTAGGCTCGTTAAGCTAACGCACTTTAAGCTAGGCTCGTTAAGCTAACGCACTTTGAGCTAGGCTCGTTAAGCTAACGCACTTTGAGCTAGGCTCGTTAAGCTAACGCACTTTGAGCTAGGCCCGTTAAGCTAACGCACTTTGAGCTAGCCCCGTTAAGCTAACGCACTTTGAGCCTGGCCCGTTAAACTAACGCGCTTTGAGCTAGGCCCGTTAAGCTAACGCACTTTGAGCTAGGCTCGTTAAGCTAACGCACTTTGAGCTAGGCTCGTTAAGCTAACGCACTTTGAGCTAGGCTCATTAAGCTAACGCACTTTGAGCTAGACTCGTTAAGCTAACGCACTTTGAGCTAGGCCCGTTAAGCTAACGCACTTTGAGCTAGGCTCGTTAAGCTAACGCACTTTGAGCTAGGCTCGTTAAGCTAACGCACTTTGAGCTAGGCTCATTAAGCTAACGCACTTTGAGCTAGACTCGTTAAGCTAACGCACTTTGAGCTAGGCCCGTTAAGCTAACGCACTTTGAGCTAGGCCCGTTAAGCTTACGCACTTTGAGCTAGGCCCGTTAAGCTAACGCACTTTGAGCGAGGCTCGTTTACACGTCACAGCAGCAGTTTATTTGTTCGTGACGGAGCGTGACTTTATCACACACTTTGCTTGATGTCCCTTTTCTCTCGTTCCATCCAGTTCTAACGCTGTTCCTCCTGAGCTTTTCTGACTCACCTTCATTACATCTGTGTGCTCACATTACATGTCGGGGCAAGCTAGCTTTTGTGTATTTCCACACGGTAATTCCCTCTGCTGCCAGTAGATGGATCGCTAACCCAAATCCTGATGAGGGAACGCCTGACTGAGGGAAACAATTCAAACATGAGACGCCAAAGTACAAGAACTTCACAGTTTCTTCTTCATGGTTTTTTTTGTGATGTTCTGGTGAAATAATAATGTTTTTGTGTGGTCAGATTTAATGCTTGGTCAGATTTAGTGCTGGTTTTGTGTGGTCAGATTTAGTGCTTTTTTGTGTGGTCAGATTTAATGCTTGGTCAGATTTAGTGCTGGTTTTGTGTGGTCAGATTTAGTGCTGGTTTTGTGTGGTCAGATTTAATGCTGGTTTTGTGTGGTCAGATTTAATGCTGGTTTTGTGTGGTCAGATTTAATGCTGGTTTTGTGTGGTCAGATTTAATGCTTAGTCAGATTTAGTGCTGGTTTTGTGTGGTCAGATTTAGTGCTGGTTTTGTGTGGTCAGAATTATTGCTGGTTTTGTGTGGTCAGATTTAGTGCTTTTTTTGTGGTCAGATTTAGTGCTGGTTTTGTGTGGTCAGATTTAGTGCTGGTTTTGTGTGGTCAGATTTAGTGCTTTTTTTGTGGTCAGATTTAGTGCTGGTTTTGTGTGGTCAGATTTAGTGCTGGTTTTGTGTGGTCAGATTTAATGCTGGTTTTGTGTGGTCAGATTTAATGCTTGGTCAGATTTAGTGCTGGTTTTGTGTGGTCAGATTTAGTGCTTTTTTGTGTGGTCAGATTTAATGCTTGGTCAGATTTAGTGCTGGTTTTGTGTGGTCAGATTTAGTGCTGGTTTTGTGTGGTCAGATTTAGTGCTGGTTTTGTGTGGTCAGATTTAATGCTGGTTTTGTGTGGTCAGATTTAATGCTGGTTTTGTGTGGTCAGATTTAATGCTTAGTCAGATTTAGTGCTGGTTTTGTGTGGTCAGATTTAGTGCTTTTTTTGTGGTCAGATTTAGTGCTGGTTTTGTGTGGTCAGATTTAATGCTGGTTTTGTGTGGTCAGATTTAGTGCTGGTTTTGTGTGGTCAGATTTAATGCTGGTTTTGTGTGGTCAGATTTAATGCTTGGTCAGATTTAGTGCTGGTTTTGTGTGGTCAGATTTAGTGCTGGTTTTGTGTGGTCAGATTTAATGCTTGGTCAGATTTAGTGCTGGTTTTGTGTGGTCAGATTTAGTGCTTTTTTTGTGGTCAGATTTAGTGCTGGTTTTGTGTGGTCAGATTTAATGCTGGTTTTGTGTGGTCAGATTTAATGCTGGTTTTGTGTGGTCAGATTTATTGCTGGTTTTGTGTGGTCAGATTTAGTGCTGGTTTTGTGTGGTCAGATTTAGTGCTGGTTTTGTGTGGTCAGATTTAATGCTGGTTTTGTGTGGTCAGATTTAATGCTTGGTCAGATTTAGTGCTGGTTTTGTGTGGTCAGATTTAGTGCTAGTTTTGTGTGGTCAGATTTAATGCTTGGTCAGATTTAATGCTTATTTTGTGTGGTCAGATTTAATGCTTGTTTTTGTGTGGTCAGATTCTCGGACGGACCGCGCTGACCGGAGGAAGCTCTTCAGACACTACACCGTCGGCTCCTACGACAGTTTCGACGCCTCCAGGTGAGTTTAAGTGGGAGGAGTCTTAAAAGGGGGCGGTGCCGAGCTCAACAAACTTTTACACTCGAAGTTTGATCAAGAAAATGGATTCAAACGTTCAGAACTATTACACTTTTATTACATCTGTAGTTGTCAAGAAAGAGAAAGATTAATAAAGTCGATATTTTAATAGAAGCGGGAGTTGTTCTTTTGCACTTTTACACGTCGCGTCTGTGGAGTGTCACGTGTTCCACTCAAAACACCGTTGTTATATTTTGGAAAGAACTGGAGAAAAGCGATAGAATCATCGTGATTGGAATCAAACGTGAACTAAAGCTGTAGAGAAAAAGTGAAAAACAGTGTTTATTATTTATTGTGATTATTGTGATGTCCAGAGACTTCATGCTCGGGTCACTTTGTGTACAACATCAGGCCCGGGGGCCAAATCAGGCCCGCCAAGTGATTCAATCCGGCCCACGACCCCGCCTCCAAATATGAAAAGAAACACAAAATATTGTTCACTGGTTTAGCTCTGGGTTAACACTAGTTTAGTCCTGGTTTAGTCCTGGTTTAGTCCTGGTTTAGTCCTGGTTTAGTCCTGGGGGTTGTATGAAGAAGCACCAGCAGGGGGCGCTCTTAGCTTAAACCTTTCTAGTGAAGGTGAATGCACTTTAAAAACACAGAGGAGCTTCGTGGTCCGGTGAAGCACAGATAAAGACAGTAATAAAATGTCATGTTTTAAAGTGTTAAACAAACATAAATGTGTTTAATGACGTCATGAGTGGATTTGATCGTGACCCACTTTTGACTTGAGTTTGTGAGTTCGCACGTGACGACATAAATAATGAAGCACGAGGCTTCAAACGCGCGTGACACCGGAGCTATTTTAGACCTCACGAGTCCCGCGTGCGCCCCGCCGTTTGGGAAGCGCTTCAGTTGTCGTCAGAGCCGCGCTCCTCCGCGTGCGTCTCCGCGCGTCTCCGCGCTCTCCCGCTCTGCTCCGGTCACTCTCCGCCTTCACCTCGGCTCCGTGTGTCCGGGGCTTGTCTCCGGTGCTTCCGCGCGTCTCTCCCCGCGGCCGCAGCGGCTCAGCGCGGCACAGACACATCCTCCGCTCCTCCGTCACCGCGCCGCTCCTGCGCCGCTCCTGCGCCGCTCCTGCACCGCTCCTGCACCGCTCCTGCACCGCTCCTGCGCCGCTCCTGCACCGCTAACATCGCCTCTGTCACAGCGGAGAAACGCGTCTTTACCGAGCCCGAACCGAGCCCGAACCGAGCCCGGCGCCCGCTTCCCGTCTCCATTTCGCCGCGGATGATTTGCCGCTTGCTTTGCCGCGCGGTGCTGGTGCGGTGATGCGGGAGCCGAAGGGGCCGCGGCGCTGTGGCTGTCCGCGCGGCTGAAGCACAGACGCGGCAGAAGGGAGCGGCAGAGCGCGGCAGAGCGCGGCGGTGAGCGGCGGTGAGCGGCGGTGCGTCCTCGCCATGAACGTGCACTCGAGCCGCGCGTCCGTGGCCATGCTCCGGATGATGGGCTGCGCTAACGGCCGCGCCGCGCGCCATCTGCTCCACAGCGACTGCGTGGTGGACGAGAAGAGCGTGGTGCTGCAGAAGAAGGAGAACGAGGGCTTCGGCTTCGTGCTGCGCGGCGCCAAAGGTGAGAACAACTATTACTGTCATGCGTGCTTGCCGCGTGTTTGCCGCGTCTCTGTTGCGTGTTTGCCGCGTGTTTGCCGCGTGTCTGCTGCGTGTTCCTCTTGTTTCCACAGAAGTACTCAGTGTTGTTACTGTAGTAAAAGTACACACAGGAGCAGGTGCTGAGGCTCAGAAGTCTTTTTAATGTCATGAATTCTGCAGAAATGTGAACAAAAGTCCATATTATATAATATATCTATTATATATATATATATATATATATATATATATATATATATATATATATATATATATATATATATATATATATATATAATAGATATATTCTCTATATAATATATTTAGTTTGAAGTAACATTGTAAAACATGTAGTGCAGTAGAAGGGAGATGTGTCAGATGTACTGTGTAAAGTACAGATAAAGTACATTAAAGCTTCTATTTCTGACTCAGTTTGGTGGGAGGGCATCTGTGGTAAACTTGTATCACAGTTTTACTTCCGTTAAGTTGCAGTTTGTGAAGAAAAGTTGAAAAATGGAATAACAGGAAGACGAGCTGAATCCCTCTGTGATGTCATCAGGGTGATGTCATCAGTGTGATGTCATCAGGGTGATGTCATCAGTGTGATGTCATCAGTGTGATGTCATCAGGGTGATGTCATCAGTGTGCGACACATGGTTTGACTAAATAAAGGTGTTTTATGGTCTGATTGTGTCAGATCAGAACTGTTGTGTCTGAAGGACTTTGGACGCCGCAGGACGACGTCTTCTTTGAGTTTTAGTCTAGATTTAATCAAATGTGTTTTCAAACTTTTTTTTATTTTAAAATGAATAGATTGTATGTCAGTTTTAACTCAGAGAAACTAAACCTGGACCATATATATATATATATATATATATATATATATATATATATATATATATATATATATATAGGACCAGAGCTTAAAGAGAGACCGCCCACAGAGGGTGAGGAAGAGTTTTATTATTTATACATATATAGATAAATGAATGGGACGTGTCCCTCCAGAAGCAGTGGGTGGCGCTGTTGAGCTCCTGGTTCTTTATTTGAGCTGATTAAATATAGATATTTACACTTTTTGTTGTATCGGCCTTAAATCTCCACCAGAGGGCGTTAAGTTTGGGACGAGCATTAGCAGTAGCAGTAGTTGTAGTATTAGTAGTAGTAGCAGTAGCAGCAGCAGCAGCAGCAGTAGCAGTAGTAGTAGTAGTAGTAGTAGTAGTAGTAGTAGCATTAGTAGTAGTAGTAGTAGTAGTAGTAGTAGTAGCAGTAGCAGCAGCAGCAGCAGCAGCAGCAGTAGCAGTAGTAGTAGTAGTAGTAGTAGTAGTAGTAGTAGCATTAGTAGTAGTAGTAGTAGTAGTAGTAGTAGTAGTAGTAGCATTAGTAGTAGTAGTAGTAGTAGTAGTAGTAGTAGTAGTAGTAGTAGTAGCATTAGTAGTAGTAGTAGTAGTAGTAGTAGTAGTAGCTTTAGTAGTAGTAGTAGTAGTAGTAGTAGTAGTAGCAGCATTAGTAGTAGTAGTAGTAGTAGTAGTAGTAGTAGCTTTAGTAGTAGTAGTAGTAGTAGTAGTAGTAGTAGTAGTAGCTTTAGTAGTAGTAGTAGTAGTAGTAGTAGTAGTAGTAGCATTAGTAGTAGTAGTAGTAGTAGTAGTAGCAGTAGCAGTAGCAGTAGCAGTAGCAGTAGCAGCAGCAGCAGCAGTAGTAGTAGTAGTAGTAGTAGTAGTAGTAGCTTTAGTAGTAGTAGTAGTAGTAGTAGTAGTAGTAGTAGCATTAGTAGTAGTAGTAGTAGTAGTAGTAGTAGTAGCTTTAGTAGTAGTAGTAGTAGTAGTAGTAGTAGTAGTAGTAGTAGCATTAGTAGTAGTAGTAGTAGTAGTAGTAGTAGTAGCTTTAGTAGTAGTAGTAGTAGTAGTAGTAGTAGTAGCATTAGTAGTAGTAGTAGTAGTAGTAGTAGTAGTAGCTTTAGTAGTAGTAGTAGTAGTAGTAGTAGTAGCTTTAGTAGTAGTAGTAGTAGTAGTAGTAGTAGTAGTAGTAGTAGTAGTAGTAGCAGCATTAGTAGTAGTAGTAGTAGTAGTAGTAGCTTTAGTAGTAGTAGTAGTAGTAGTAGTAGTAGTAGTAGCTTTAGTAGTAGTAGTAGTAGTAGTAGTAGTAGTAGTAGTAGTAGTAGTAGTAGCAGCATTAGTAGTAGTATTGTTGTAGAAAAAGGTTCAGTTGTAGTCATTGTCAATCTGCGATTAGAGGCTTTAAGATGCAGATGCACGTCGCTGTCTGTGGTCCTGAACTTGCATTTCTTCTGTGCTGATAAAGCCTCTAATCCAGGGGAGTCAAACTCATTTGGGTCGCGGGCCGAACATAACGTAAAACATAAAACAATAAAAAAATATATAAGAAATAGATAGCTTCATAAAGCCTACGCTGTTTTTGAAGCAATTAATGGATCAATTAAAATAAATTACAAACACGTTTGTTCTCATAAACTGAAATGTATTAAGAAAAACAAGTGTCATTTCACCAACACTGAGCTTCAGTTTATGTCATCACAACTTCAGATCTGCAGAGATAAACATTTAATCTATTGTTAAATATTGTTAAATAGGTGTTTGGAACTGAAAAATATTGTATTTCACTGAAAATAAACTTCTCAAGATCTAAAAAAAAAATATGTACAAACTAACATTTCCACGTCTGTGTAGGTCTCTGTAGTTCTCTGTAGTTCTCTGTAGTTCTATAAAAATATAAGAAATAAAAGCTTTTTTACAGCCGTAATAGTTGTGAGACTGTTGCACAAATGTGCAGCAGGTGAAAGACTGAGTCCATGTTCAGCAGCAGCAGCAACAGGAACATGGACTTTTGATGTGAAACGTTCATATCATAAACTCAATATGAGATATTTTCATAGTTTAAGTTGATCTTAGTGACAAATAATTCATGTAGTGACTCAAATGAGGTCATTGTGTTTGTGTCACAGTCACATTAGTGTGACACAGTCACATTAGTGTGTTCACAGTCACATTAGTGTGTTCACAGTCACATTAGTGTGTCACAGTCACATTAGTGTGTTCACAGTCACATTAGTGTGTTCACAGTCACATTAGTGTGTCACAGTCACATTAGTGTGTGTTCACAGTCACATTAGTGTGACACAGTCACATTAGTGTGTTCAGTCACATTAGTGTGTCACAGTCACATTAGTGTGTTCACAGTCACATTAGTGTGACACAGTCACATTAGTGTGTTCAGTCACATTAGTGTTCACAGTCACATTAGTGTGTGTTCACAGTCACATTAGTGTGTCACAGTCACATTAGTGTGTCACAGTCACATTAGTGTGACACAGTCACATTAGTGTGTTCAGTCACATTAGTGTGTCACAGTCACATTAGTGTGTTCAGTCACATTAGTGTTCACAGTCACATTAGTGTGTGTTCACAGTCACATTAGTGTGTCACAGTCACATTAGTGTGTTCACAGTCACATTAGTGTGTTCACAGTCACATTAGTGTGTCACAGTCACATTAGTGTGTTCACAGTCACATTAGTGTGTGTTCACAGTCACATTAGTGTGACACAGTCACATTAGTGTGTTCAGTCACATTAGTGTGTCACAGTCACATTAGTGTGTTCAGTCACATTAGTGTTCACAGTCACATTAGTGTGTGTTCACAGTCACATTAGTGTGTCACAGTCACATTAGTGTGTCACAGTCACATTAGTGTGACACAGTCACATTAGTGTGTTCAGTCACATTAGTGTGTCACAGTCACATTAGTGTGTTCAGTCACATTAGTGTTCACAGTCACATTAGTGTGTGTTCACAGTCACATTAGTGTGTCACAGTCACATTGGTGTGACACAGTCACATTAGTGTGACACAGTCACATTAGTGTGTCACAGTCACATTAGTGTGTCACAGTCACATTAGTGTGTCACAGTCACATTATTGTGTCACAGTCACATTAGTGTGTCACAGTCACATTAGTGTGTCACAGTCACATTAGTGTGACACATTCACAATAGTGTGTTCACAGTCACATTAGTGTGACACAGTCACATTATTGTGTCACAGTCACATTAGTGTGTCACAGTCACATTAGTGTGTCACAGTCACATTAGTGTGACACAGTCACATTAGTGTGTCACAGTCACATTAGTGTGTTCAGTCACATTAGTGTGACACAGTCACATTAGTGTGACACAGTCACATTAGTGTGTCACAGTCACATTAGTGTGACACAGTCACATTATTGTGTCACAGTCACATTAGTGTGTCACAGTCACATTAGTGTGTCACAGTCACATTAGTGTGTTCAGTCACATTAGTGTGACACAGTCACATTAGTGTGTTCACAGTCACATTATTGTGTCACAGTCACATTAGTGTTTTCACAGTCACATTAGTGTGACACAGTCACATTATTTTGTCACAGTCACATTAGTGTGTCACAGTCACATTAGTGTGTTCAGTCACATTAGTGTTCACAGTCACATTAGTGTGTCACAGTCACATTAGTGTGTCACAGTCACATTAGTTTGTCACAGTCACATTAGTGTGTCACAGTCACATTAGTGTGTTCAGTCACATTAGTGTTCACAGTCACATTAGTGTGTCACAGTCACATTAGTGTGACACAGTCACATTAGTGTGTTCACAGTCACATTAGTGTGTCACAGTCACATTAGTGTGTCACAGTCACATTAGTGTGTCACAGTCACATTAGTGTGTTCAGTCACATTAGTGTGTCACAGTCACATTAGTGTGTTCAGTCACATTAGTGTTCACAGTCACATTAGTGTGTGTTCACAGTCACATTAGTGTGTCACAGTCACATTAGTGTGTCACAGTCACATTAGTGTGACACAGTCACATTAGTGTGTCACAGTCACATTAGTGTGACACAGTCACATTAGTGTGTCACAGTCACATTAGTGTGTTCAGTCACATTAGTGTGACACAGTCACATTAGTGTGACACAGTCACATTAGTGTGTCACAGTCACATTAGTGTGACACAGTCACATTATTGTGTCACAGTCACATTAGTGTGTCACAGTCACATTAGTGTGTCACAGTCACATTAGTGTGTTCAGTCACATTAGTGTGACACATTCACATTAGTGTGTTCACAGTCACATTAGTGTGACACAGTCACATTATTGTGTCACAGTCACATTAGTGTGTCACAGTCACATTAGTGTGACACAGTCACATTAGTGTGTCACAGTCACATTAGTGTGTTCAGTCACATTAGTGTGACACAGTCACATTAGTGTGACACAGTCACATTAGTGTGTCACAGTCACATTAGTGTGACACAGTCACATTAGTGTTCACAGTCACATTAGTGTGTGTTCACAGTCACATTAGTGTGTCACAGTCACATTAGTGTGTCACAGTCACATTAGTGTGACACAGTCACATTAGTGTGTTCAGTCACATTAGTGTGTCACAGTCACATTAGTGTGTTCAGTCACATTAGTGTTCACAGTCACATTAGTGTGTGTTCACAGTCACATTAGTGTGTCACAGTCACATTGGTGTGACACAGTCACATTAGTGTGACACAGTCACATTAGTGTGTCACAGTCACATTAGTGTGACACAGTCACATTATTGTGTCACAGTCACATTAGTGTGTCACAGTCACATTAGTGTGTCACAGTCACATTAGTGTGTTCAGTCACATTAGTGTGACACATTCACATTAGTGTGTTCACAGTCACATTAGTGTGACACAGTCACATTATTGTGTCACAGTCACATTAGTGTGTCACAGTCACATTAGTGTGTCACAGTCACATTAGTGTGACACAGTCACATTAGTGTGTCACAGTCACATTAGTGTGTTCAGTCACATTAGTGTGACACAGTCACATTAGTGTGACACAGTCACATTAGTATGTCACAGTCACATTAGTGTGACACAGTCACATTATTGTGTCACAGTCACATTAGTGTGTCACAGTCACATTAGTGTGTCACAGTCACATTAGTGTGTTCAGTCACATTAGTGTGACACAGTCACATTAGTGTGTTCACAGTCACATTATTGTGTCACAGTCACATTAGTGCGTCACAGTCACATTAGTGTTTTCACAGTCACATTAGTGTGACACAGTCACATTATTTTGTCACAGTCACATTAGTGTGTCACAGTCACATTAGTGTGTTCAGTCATATTAGTGTTCACAGTCACATTAGTGTGTCACAGTCACATTAGTGTGTCACAGTCACATTAGTTTGTCACAGTCACATTAGTGTGTTCAAAGTCACATTAGTGTGGACACAGTCACATTAGTGTGTCACAGTCACATTAGTGTGTTCAGTCACATTAGTGTGTCACAGTCACATTAGTGTGTTCAGTCATATTAGTGTTCACAGTCACATTAGTGTGTCACAGTCACATTAGTGTGTCACAGTCACATTAGTTTGTCACAGTCACATTAGTGTGTTCAAAGTCACATTAGTGTGGACACAGTCACATTAGTGTGTCACAGTCACATTAGTGTGTTCAGTCACATTAGTGTGACACAGTCACATTAGTGTGACACAGTCACATTAGTGTGTCACAGTCACATTAGTGTGTCACAGTCACATTAGTGTGTCACAGTCACATTATTGTGTCACAGTCACATTAGTGTGTCACAGTCACATTAGTGTGTCACAGTCACATTAGTGTGACACATTCACAATAGTGTGTTCACAGTCACATTAGTGTGACACAGTCACATTATTGTGTCACAGTCACATTAGTGTGTCACAGTCACATTAGTGTGTCACAGTCACATTAGTGTGACACAGTCACATTAGTGTGTCACAGTCACATTAGTGTGTTCAGTCACATTAGTGTGACACAGTCACATTAGTGTGACACAGTCACATTAGTGTGTCACAGTCACATTAGTGTGACACAGTCACATTATTGTGTCACAGTCACATTAGTGTGTCACAGTCACATTAGTGTGTCACAGTCACATTAGTGTGTTCAGTCACATTAGTGTGACACAGTCACATTAGTGTGTTCACAGTCACATTATTGTGTCACAGTCACATTAGTGTTTTCACAGTCACATTAGTGTGACACAGTCACATTATTTTGTCACAGTCACATTAGTGTGTCACAGTCACATTAGTGTGTTCAGTCACATTAGTGTTCACAGTCACATTAGTGTGTCACAGTCACATTAGTGTGTCACAGTCACATTAGTTTGTCACAGTCACATTAGTGTGTCACAGTCACATTAGTGTGTTCAGTCACATTAGTGTTCACAGTCACATTAGTGTGTCACAGTCACATTAGTGTGACACAGTCACATTAGTGTGTTCACAGTCACATTAGTGTGTCACAGTCACATTAGTGTGTCACAGTCACATTAGTGTGTCACAGTCACATTAGTGTGTTCAGTCACATTAGTGTGTCACAGTCACATTAGTGTGTTCAGTCACATTAGTGTTCACAGTCACATTAGTGTGTGTTCACAGTCACATTAGTGTGTCACAGTCACATTAGTGTGTCACAGTCACATTAGTGTGACACAGTCACATTAGTGTGTCACAGTCACATTAGTGTGACACAGTCACATTAGTGTGTCACAGTCACATTAGTGTGTTCAGTCACATTAGTGTGACACAGTCACATTAGTGTGACACAGTCACATTAGTGTGTCACAGTCACATTAGTGTGACACAGTCACATTATTGTGTCACAGTCACATTAGTGTGTCACAGTCACATTAGTGTGTCACAGTCACATTAGTGTGTTCAGTCACATTAGTGTGACACATTCACATTAGTGTGTTCACAGTCACATTAGTGTGACACAGTCACATTATTGTGTCACAGTCACATTAGTGTGTCACAGTCACATTAGTGTGACACAGTCACATTAGTGTGTCACAGTCACATTAGTGTGTTCAGTCACATTAGTGTGACACAGTCACATTAGTGTGTCACAGTCACATTAGTGTGACACAGTCACATTAGTGTGTTCAGTCACATTAGTGTTCACAGTCACATTAGTGTGTGTTCACAGTCACATTAGTGTGTCACAGTCACATTAGTGTGTCACAGTCACATTAGTGTGACACAGTCACATTAGTGTGTTCAGTCACATTAGTGTGTCACAGTCACATTAGTGTGTTCAGTCACATTAGTGTTCACAGTCACATTAGTGTGTGTTCACAGTCACATTAGTGTGTCACAGTCACATTGGTGTGACACAGTCACATTAGTGTGACACAGTCACATTAGTGTGTCACAGTCACATTAGTGTGACACAGTCACATTATTGTGTCACAGTCACATTAGTGTGTCACAGTCACATTAGTGTGTCACAGTCACATTAGTGTGTTCAGTCACATTAGTGTGACACATTCACATTAGTGTTTTCACAGTCACATTAGTGTGACACAGTCACATTATTGTGTCACAGTCACATTAGTGTGTCACAGTCACATTAGTGTGTCACAGTCACATTAGTGTGACACAGTCACATTAGTGTGTCACAGTCACATTAGTGTGTTCAGTCACATTAGTGTGACACAGTCACATTAGTGTGACACAGTCACATTAGTGTGTCACAGTCACATTATTGTGTCACAGTCACATTAGTGTGTCACAGTCACATTAGTGTGTCACAGTCACATTAGTGTGTTCAGTCACATTAGTGTGACACAGTCACATTAGTGTGTTCACAGTCACATTATTGTGTCACAGTCACATTAGTGCGTCACAGTCACATTAGTGTTTTCACAGTCACATTAGTGTGACACAGTCACATTATTTTGTCACAGTCACATTAGTGTGTCACAGTCACATTAGTGTGTTCAGTCATATTAGTGTTCACAGTCACATTAGTGTGTCACAGTCACATTAGTGTGTCACAGTCACATTAGTTTGTCACAGTCACATTAGTGTGTTCAAAGTCACATTAGTGTGGACACAGTCACATTAGTGTGTCACAGTCACATTAGTGTGTTCAGTCACATTAGTGTGTCACAGTCACATTAGTGTGTTCAGTCATATTAGTGTTCACAGTCACATTAGTGTGTCACAGTCACATTAGTGTGTCACAGTCACATTAGTTTGTCACAGTCACATTAGTGTGTTCAAAGTCACATTAGTGTGGACACAGTCACATTAGTGTGTCACAGTCACATTAGTGTGTTCAGTCACATTAGTGTGTCACAGTCACATTAGTGTGTCACAGTCACATTAGTGTGTCACAGTCACATTAGTGTGACACAGTCACATTAGTGTGTTCACAGTCACATTAGTGTGTCACAGTCACATTAGTGTGTCACAGTCACATTAGTGTGACACAGTCACATTAGTGTGTTCAGTCACATTAGTGTTCACAGTCACATTAGTGTGTGTTCACAGTCACATTAGTGTGTCACAGTCACATTAGTGTGACACAGTCACATTAGTGTGTCACAGTCACATTAGTGTGACACAGTCACATTAGTGTGTCACAGTCACATTAGTGTGTTCAGTCACATTAGTGTGACACAGTCACATTAGTGTGACACAGTCACATTAGTGTGTCACAGTCACATTAGTGTGACACAGTCACATTATTGTGTCACAGTCACATTAGTGTGTCACAGTCACATTAGTGTGTCACAGTCACATTAGTGTGTTCAGTCACATTAGTGTGACACATTCACATTAGTGTGTTCACAGTCACATTAGTGTGACACAGTCACATTGTTGTGTCACAGTCACATTAGTGTGTCACAGTCACATTAGTGTGTCACAGTCACATTAGTGTGACACAGTCACATTAGTGTGTCACAGTCACATTAGTGTGTTCAGTCACATTAGTGTGACACAGTCACATTAGTGTGACACAGTCACATTAGTGTGTCACAGTCACATTAGTGTGACACAGTCACATTATTGTGTCACAGTCACATTAGTGTGTCACAGTCACATTAGTGTGTCACAGTCACATTAGTGTGTTCAGTCACATTAGTGTGACACAGTCACATTAGTGTGTTCACAGTCACATTATTGTGTCACAGTCACATTAGTGCGTCACAGTCACATTAGTGTTTTCACAGTCACATTAGTGTGACACAGTCACATTATTTTGTCACAGTCACATTAGTGTGTCACAGTCACATTAGTGTGTTCAGTCACATTAGTGTTCACAGTCACATTAGTGTGTCACAGTCACATTAGTGTGTCACAGTCACATTAGTTTGTCACAGTCACATTAGTGTGTTCAAAGTCACATTAGTGTGTCACAGTCACATTAGTTTGTCACAGTCACATTAGTGTGTCACAGTCACATTAGTGTGACACAGTCACATTAGTGTGTCACAGTCACATTAGTGTGACACAGTCACATTATTGTGTCACAGTCACATTAGTGTGTCACAGTCACATTAGTTTGTCACAGTCACATTAGTGTGTCACAGTCACATTAGTGTGACACAGTCACATTAGTGTGTCACAGTCACATTAGTGTGACACAGTCACATTATTGTGTCACAGTCACATTAGTGTGTCACAGTCACATTAGTGTGTCACAGTCACATTAGTGTGTTCAGTCACATTAGTGTGACACATTCACATTAGTGTGTTCACAGTCACATTAGTGTGACACAGTCACATTATTGTGTCACAGTCACATTAGTGTGTCACAGTCACATTAGTGTGTCACAGTCACATTAGTGTGACACAGTCACATTAGTGTGTCACAGTCACATTAGTGTGTTCAGTCACATTAGTGTGACACAGTCACATTAGTGTGACACAGTCACATTAGTGTGTCACAGTCACATTAGTGTGACACAGTCACATTATTGTGTCACAGTCACATTAGTGTGTCACAGTCACATTAGTGTGTCACAGTCACATTAGTGTGTTCAGTCACATTAGTGTGACACAGTCACATTAGTGTGTTCACAGTCACATTATTGTGTCACAGTCACATTAGTGCGTCACAGTCACATTAGTGTTTTCACAGTCACATTAGTGTGACACAGTCACATTATTTTGTCACAGTCACATTAGTGTGTCACAGTCACATTAGTGTGTTCAGTCACATTAGTGTTCACAGTCACATTAGTGTGTCACAGTCACATTAGTGTGTCACAGTCACATTAGTGTGTCACAGTCACATTAGTGTGACACAGTCACATTAGTGTGTTCACAGTCACATTAGTGTGTCACAGTCACATTAGTGTGTTCAGTCACATTAGTGTGTCACAGTCACATTAGTGTGTTCAGTCACATTAGTGTTCACAGTCACATTAGTGTGTGTTCACAGTCACATTAGTGTGTCACAGTCACATTAGTGTGTCACAGTCACATTAGTGTGTCACAGTCACATTAGTGTGTCACAGTCACATTAGTGTGACACAGTCACATTAGTGTGTCACAGTCACATTAGTGTGACACAGTCACATTAGTGTGTCACAGTCACATTAGTGTGACACAGTCACATTAGTGTGACACAGTCACATTAGTGTGTCACAGTCACATTAGTGTGACACAGTCACATTATTGTGTCACAGTCACATTAGTGTGTCACAGTCACATTAGTGTGTTCAGTCACATTAGTGTGACACATTCACATTAGTGTGTTCACAGTCACATTAGTGTGACACAGTCACATTATTGTGTCACAGTCACATTAGTGTGACACAGTCACATTAGTGTGACACAGTCACATTAGTGTGTCACAGTCACATTAGTGTGACACAGTCACATTAGTGTGTTCAGTCACATTAGTGTGACACATTCACATTAGTGTGTTCACAGTCACATTAGTGTGTTCACAGTCACATTAGTGTGACACAGTCACATTAGTGTGTTCACAGTCACATTAGTGTGACACAGTCACATTAGTGTGTTCACAGTCACATTAGTGTGACACAGTCACATTAGTGTGTTCACAGTCACATTAGTGTGTTCAGTCACATTAGTGTGACACATTCACATTAGTGTGTTCACAGTCACATTAGTGTGTTCACAGTCACATTAGTGTGTCACAGTCACATTAGTGTGTCACAGTCACATTAGTGTGTTCACAGTCACATTAGTGTGTCACAGTCACATTAGTGTGTTCACAGTCACATTAGTGTGTTCACAGTCACATTAGTGTGTCAGTCATGTTCAGACTTTATCACACTCTGACCTGTGTTTTTACCTGTCGCTCCTGATCTGTCCAGGTTTGTAGAGGATGTTTTCATCATCACAGAAGTTAGTTCTCGTGTTGTTAGCTCCACATTAGCTCCACTTTTAGCACAGCTCTAACATCCACAAAACTGTTCTCTTTCTTTCTTCCACGTGTTTCCCAAACCACACGTCTCTGTCCTCCTCAGACCTCTGCTCGGAGTAGTAGTAGTAGCAGTAGCAGTAGTATTTTTTCACTCTCATTATGGACTATAACTCATTTCAAACCATATATTTTAGGAGAAATATT
>NW_027316139.1:0-49775 GCF_026437365.1 Eucyclogobius newberryi
GTCCTGGTTTAGTCCTGGTTTAGTCCTGGTTTAGTCCTGGTTTAGACCTGGTTAAGTCCTGATTTAGACCTGGTTTAGTCCTGGTTTACGTCCTGGTTTAGTCCTGGTTTAGACCTGGTTTAGACCCTGGTTAGTCCTGGTTAAGTCCTGGTTTAGTCCTGGTTTAGATCTGGTTTAGTCCTGGTTTAGACCTGGTTAAGTCCTGATTTAGACCTGGTTTAGTCCTGGTTTAGTCCTGGTTTAGTACTGGTTTAGTCCTGGTTTAGTCTGTTTTAGACCTGGTTTCAGTTCTGGTTTAGACTGGTTTAGTCCTGGTTTAGTCCATGGTTTAGTCCTGGTTTAGACCTGATTTAGACCTGGTTTAGACCTGGTTAAGTCTTGATTTAGCCTGGTTAGTCCTGGTTTAACCTGGTTAGTCCTGATTAGACCTGGTTTAGTCCTGGTTAGTCTGATTTAGACTGGTTAAGTCATACCTGGTTTAGTCCTGGTTTAGTCCTGGTTTAGTCCTGGTTTAGACCTGGTTTAGACCTGGTTTAGTCTGGTTTAGTCCTGGTTTAGTCTGGTAGACCTGGTTTAGTCCTGGTTTAGTCCTGGTTGGTTAGTCCTGGTTTAGACCTGGTAAGTCCTGATTTAGACTGGTTTAGTCCTGGTTTAGTCCTGTTTAGTCTGTTAGTCCTGGTTTAGACCTGGTTAAGTCCTGGTTTAGACCTGGTTTAGTCCTGGTTTAGTCCTGGTTTAGTCCTGGTTTAGACTGGTTTAGTCCTGGTTTAGACCTGTTAGTGTTAGACGGTTAGTCCTGGTTTAGTCCTGGTTTAGTCCTGGTTTAGTCCTGGTTTAGTCCTGGTTTAGTCCTGGTTTAGTCTGGTTTAGACCTGGTTTAGACCTGGTTAAGTCCTGGTTAAGTCCGGTTAGTCCTGTTTAGTCCTGGTTAGACCTGGTTTAGTCCTGGTCTTAGACCTGGTTTAGTACCTGGTTTAGACTGGTAGTCCTGTTTAGACCTGGTTTAGGTCCTGGTTTAGTCTGGTTTAGTCCTGGTTTAGACCTGGTTTAGTTCTGGTTTAGACCTGGTTTAGTCCTGGTTTAGTCCTGGTTTAGTCCCTGGTTTAGACCTGGTTAAGTCCTGATTTAGACCTGGTTTCAGTCCTGGTTTAGTCCTGGTTTAGTCTGGTTTAGTCCTGGTTTAGTCCTGTTTTAGACCTGGTTTAGTTCTGGTTTAGACCTGGTTTAGTCCTGGTTTAGTCCTGGTTTAGTCCTGGTTTAGACCTGATTTAGACCTGGTTTAGACCTGGTTAAGTCTTGATTTAGACCTGGTTTAGTCCTGGTTTAATCCTGGTTTAGTCCTGATTTAGACCTGGTTTAGTCCTGGTTTAGACCTGGTTAAGTCCTGATTTAGACCTGGTTAAGTCCTGATTTAGACCTGGTTTAGTCCTGGTTTAGTCCTGGTTTAGTCCTGGTTTAGACCTGGTTTAGACCTGGTTTAGTCCTGGTTTAGACCTGGTTAAGTCCTGATTTAGACCTGTTTAGACCTGGTTAAGTCTTGATTTAGACCTGGTTTAGTCCTGGTTTAATCCTGGTTTAGTCCTGATTTAGACCTGGTTTAGACCTGGTTTAGTCCTGGTTTAGTCCTGATTTAGACCTGTTAAGTCCTGATTTAGACCTGGTTTAGTCCTGGTTTAGTCCTGGTTTAGTCCTGGTTTAGACCTGGTTTAGACCTGTGTTTAGTCCTGGTTTAGACCTGGTTAAGTCCTGATTTAGACCTGGTTTAGTCCTGGTTAAGTCCTGGTTAAGTCCTGATTTAGACCTGGTTTAGTCCTGGTTTAGTCCTGGTTTAGACCTGGTTTAGTCCTGGTTTAGTCCTGGTTTAGTCCTTGTTTAGACCTGGTTTAGTCCTGGTTTAGTCCTGGTTTAGTCCTGGTTTAGACCTGGTTTAGACCTGATTTAGACCTGGTTAAGTCCTGATTTAGACCTGGTTTAGTCCTGGTTTAGTCCTGGTTTAGACCTGGTTTAGTCCTGATTTAGACCTGGTTAAGTCCTGATTTAGACCTGGTTTAGTCCTGGTTTAGTCCTGGTTTAGTCCTGGTTTAGTCCTGATTTAGACCTGGTTAAGTCCTGATTTAGACCTGGTTTAGTCCTGGTTTAGTCCTGGTTTAGTCCTGGTTTAGTCCTGATTTAGACCTGGTTAAGTCCTGATTTAGACCTGTTTAGTCCTGGTTTAGTCCTGGTTTAGTCCTGGTTTAGTCCTGGTTTAGTCCTGATTAGACCTGGTTAAGTCCTGATTTAGACCTGGTTTAGTCCTGGTTTAGTCCTGTTTAGTCCTGGTTTAGTCCTGGTTTAGACCTGGTTTAGACCTGGTTAAGTCCTGGTTAAGTCCTGGTTTAGTCCTGGTTTAGATCTGGTTTAAGTCCTGGTTTAGACCTGGTTTAAGTCCTGATTTAGACCTGGTTTAGTCCTGGTTTAGTCCTGGTTTAGTCCTGGTTTAGTCCTGGTTTAGACCTGGTTTAGTTCTGGTTTAGACCTGGTTTAGTCCTGGTTTAGTCCAGGTTTAGTCCTGGTTTAGACCTGATTTAGACCTGGTTTAGACCTGGTTAAGTCTTGATTTAGACCTGGTTTAGTCCTGGTTTAATCCTGGTTTAGTCCTGATTTAGACCTGGTTTAGTCCTGGTTTAGTCCTGATTTAGACCTGGTTAAGTCCTGATTTAGACCTGGTTTAGTCCTGTTTAGTCCTGGTTTAGTCCTGGTTTAGACCTGGTTTAGACCTGGTTTAGTCCTGGTTTAGTCCTGGTTTAGACCTGGTTTAGTCCTGGTTTAGTCCTGGTTTAGTTCTGGTTTAGTCCTGGTTTAGTCCTGGTTTAGTTCTGGTTTAGACCTGGTTTAGTCCTGGTTTAGTCCTGGTTTAGTCCTGGTTTAGGTAGTCCTGGTTTAGACCTGGTTTAGTCCTGGTTTAGACCTGGTTTAGACCTGGTTAAGTCCTGATTTAGACCTGGTTTAGTCCTGGTTTAGTCCTGGTTTAGACCTGGTTTAGTCCTGGTTTAGTCCTGGTTTAGTCCTGGTTTAGTCCTGGTTTAGACCTGGTTTAGTCCTGGTTTAGTCCTGGTTTAGACCCTGGTTTAGTCCTGGTTTAGACCTGGTTTAGACCTGGTTTAGTCCTGGTTTAGACCTGGTTTAGTCCTGATTTAGACCTGGTTAAGTCCTTATTTAGACCTGGTTTAGTCCTGGTTTAGTCCTGGTTTAGTCCTGGTTAGTCCTGATTTAGACCTGGTTAAGTCCTGATTTAGACCTGGTTTAGTCCTGGTTTAGTCCTGGTTTAGTCCTGGTTTAGTCCTGGTTTAGACCTGGTTTAGACCTGGTTAAGTCCTGGTTAAGTCCTGGTTTAGTCCTGGTTTAGACCTGGTTTAGTCCTGATTTAGTCCTGGTTTAGTCCTGTTTAGTCCTGGTTTAGACCTGGTTTAGTCCTGGTTTAGTCCTGGTTTAGTTCTGGTTTAGACCTGGTTTAGTCCTGGTTTAGACCTGGTTAAGTCCTGATTTAGACCTGGTTTAGTCCTGGTTTAGTCCTGGTTTAGGCCTGGTTTAGTCCTGGTTTAGTCCTGGTTTAGTCCTGGTTTAGACCTGGTTTAGTCCTGGTTTAGTCCTGGTTTAGTCCTGGTTTAGACCTGGTTTAGACCTGGTTTAGTCCTGGTTTAGACCTGGTTTAGTCCTGATTTAGACCTGGTTAAGTCCTGATTTAGACCTGGTTTAGTCCTGGTTTAGTCCTGGTTTAGACCTGGTTTAGTCCTGGTTTAGACCTGGTTTAGTCCTGGTTTAGACCTGGTTAAGTCCTGATTTAGACCTGGTTTAGTCCTGGTTTAGTCCTGGTTTAGTCCTGGTTTAGACCTGGTTTAGTTCTGGTTTAGACCTGGTTTAGTCCTGGTTTAGTCCTGGTTTAGTCCTGGTTTAGACCTGGTTAAGTCCTGATTTAGACCTGGTTTAGTCCTGGTTTAGTCCTGGTTTAGTCCTGGTTTAGACCTGGTTTAGTTCTGGTTTAGACCTGGTTTAGTCCTGGTTAGTCCTGGTTTAGTCCTGGTTTAGACCTGGTTTAGTCCTGGTTTAGACCTGGTTTAGACCTGGTTAAGTCCAGGTTAAGTCCTGGTTTAGTCCTGGATTTAGACCTGGTTTAGTCCTGGTTTAGTCCTGGTTTAGTTCTGGTTTAGACCTGGTTTAGTCCTGGTTTTGACCTGGTTAAGTCCTGATTTAGACCTGGTTTAGTCCTGGTTTAGTCCTGGTTTAGGCCTGTTTAGTCCTGGTTTAGTCCTGGTTTAGTCCTGGTTTAGACCTGGTTTAGTCCTGGTTTAGTCCTGGTTTAGTCCTGGTTTAGACCATGTTTAGACCTGGTTTAGTCCTGGTTTAGACCTGGTTTAGTCCTGGTTTAGTCCTGGTTTAGTCCTGATTTAGACCTGGTTAAGTCTGATCCTGGTTTAGTCCTGGTTTAGTCCTGGTTTAGTCCTGTTTAGTCCTGGTTTAGACCTGGTTTAGACCTGGTTAAGTCCTGGTTAAGTCCTGGTTAAGTCCTGGTTTAGACCTGGTTTAGTCCTGGTTTAGTCCTGGTTTAGTTCTGGTTTAGACCTGGTTAAGTCCTGATTTAGACCTGGTTTAGTCCTGGTTTAGTCTGGTTTAGTCCTGGTTTAGTCCTGGTTTAGACCTGGTTCAGACTGGTTTAGACCTGGTTTAGTCCTGGTTAAGTCTTGATTTAGACCTGGTTTAGTCCTGGTTTAATCCTGGTTTAGTCCTGATTTAGACCTGGTTTAGTCCTGGTTTAGTCCTGATTTAGACCTGGTTAAGTCTTGATTTAGACCTGGTTTAGTCTGGTTTAGTCCTGGTTTAGTCCTGGTTTAGTCCTGGTTTAGACCTGGTTAAGTCCTGAATTAGACCTGGTTTAGTCCTGTTAAGTCCTGATTTAGACTGGTTTAGTCCTGGTTTAGTCCTGGTTTAGACCTGGTTTAGACCTGGTTTAGTCCTGGTTTAGTCCTGGTTAGGTCCTGGTTTAGACCTGGTTTAGTCCTGGTTTAGTCCTGGTTTAGACCTGGTTTAGACCTGGTTAAGTCCTGGTTTAGTCCTGGTTTAGTCCTGGTTTAGTCCTGGTTTAGTCCTGGTTTAGACCTGGTTTAGTCCTGGTTTAGACCTGATTAAGTCATGATTTAGACCTGGTTTAGTCCTGGTTAAGTCCTGATTTAGACCTGGTTTAGTCCTGGTTTAGTCCTGGTTTAGTCCTGGTTTAGACCTGGTTTAGTCCTGGTTTAGTCCTGGTTTAGTTCTGGTTTAGACCTGGTTTAGTCCTGGTTTAGACCTGGTTAAGTCCTGATTTAGACCTGGTTTAGTCCTGGTTTAGTCCTGGTTTAGTCCTGGTTTAGTCCTGGTTTAGACCTGGTTTAGTCCTGGTTTAGTCCTGGTTAGTTCTGGTTTAGACCTGGTTTAGTCCTGGTTTAGACCTGGTTAAGTCCTGATTTAGACCTGGTTAAGTCCTGGTTTAGTCCTGGTTTAGATCTGGTTTAGGTCCTGGTTTAGACCTGGTTAAGTCCTGATTTAGACCTGGTTTAGTCCTGGTTTAGTCCTGGTTTAGTCCTGGTTTAGTCCTGTTTTAGACCTGGTTTAGTTCTGGTTTAGACCTGGTTTAGTCCTGGTTTAGTCCAGGTTTAGTCCTGGTTTAGTCCTGATTTAGACCTGGTTTAGTCCTGGTTTAGTCCTGATTTAGACCTGGTTAAGTCCTGATTTAGACCTGGTTTAGTCCTGGTTTAGTCCTGGTTTAGTCCTGGTTTAGACCTGGTTTAGTCCTGGTTTAGTCCTGGTTTAGTTCTGGTTTAGTCCTGGTTTAGTCCTGGTTTAGACCTGGTTTAGACCTGGTTAAGTCCTGGTTAAGTCCTGGTTTAGTCCTGGTTTAGACCTGGTTTAGTCCTGGTTTAGTCCTGGTTTAGTCCTGTTTTAGACCTGGTTTAGTTCTGGTTTAGACCTGGTTTAGTCCTGGTTTAGTCCTGGTTTAGTCCTGGTTTAGACCTGGTTAAGTCCTGGTTAAGTCCTGGTTTAGTCCTGGTTTAGACCTGGTTTAGTCCTGGTTTAGTCCTGGTTTAGTCCTGTGTTTAGACCTGGTTTAGTTCTGGTTTAGACCTGGTTTAGTCCTGGTTTAGTCCTGGTTTAGTCCTGGTTTAGGACCTGATTTAGACCTGGTTTAGACCTGGTTAAGTCTTGATTTAGACCTGGTTTAGACCTGGTTAAGTCTTGATTTAGACCTGGTTTAGTCCTGGTTTAAACCTGGTTTTGTCCTGATTTAGACCTGGTTTAGGTCCTGGTTTGAGTCCTGATTTAGACCTGGTTAAGTCCTGATTTAGACCTGGTTTAGTCCTGGTTTAGTCCTGGTTTAGTCCTGGTTTAGACCTGGTTTAGACCTGGTTTAGTCCTGGTTTAGACCTGGTTAAGTCCTGATTTAGACCTGGTTTAGTCCTGGTTAAGTCCTGGTTAAGTCCTGATTTAGACCTGGTTTAGTCCTGGTTTAGTCCTGGTTTAGACCTGGTTTAGTCCTGGTTTAGTCCTGGTTTAGTCCTTGTTTAGACCTGGTTTAGTCCTGGTTTAGTCCTGGTTTAGTCCTGGTTTAGACCTGGTTTAGACCTGGTTTAGTCCTGGTTTAGACCTGGTTTAGTCCTGATTTAGACCTGGTTAAGTCCTGATTTAGACCTGGTTTAGTCCTGGTTTAGTCCTGGTTTAGTCCTGGTTTAGTCCTGGTTTAGTCCTGATTTAGACCTGGTTAAGTCCTGATTTAGACCTGGTTTAGTCCTGGTTTAGTCCTGGTTTAGTCCTGGTTTAGTCCTGGTTTAGACCTGGTTTAGACTTGGTTAAGTCCTGGTTAAGTCCTGGTTTAGTCCTGGTTTAGATCTGGTTTAGTCCTGGTTTAGACCTGGTTAAGTCCTGATTTAGACCTGGTTTAGTCCTGGTTTAGTCCTGGTTTAGTCCTGGTTTAGTCCTGTTTTAGACCTGGTTTAGTTCTGGTTTAGACCTGGTTTAGTCCTGGTTTAGTCCTGGTTTAGTCCTGGTTTAGACCTGATTTAGACCTGGTTTAGACCTGGTTAAGTCTTGATTTAGACCTGGTTTAGTCCTGGTTTAATCCTGGTTTAGTCCTGATTTAGACCTGGTTTAGTCCTGGTTTAGTCCTGATTTAGACCTGGTTAAGTCCTGATTTAGACCTGGTTTAGTCCTGGTTTAGTCCTGGTTTAGTCCTGGTTTAGACCTGGTTTAGACCTGGTTTAGTCCTGGTTTAGACCTGGTTAAGTCCTGATTTAGACCTGGTTTAGTCCTGGTTTAGTCCTGGTTAAGTCCTGGTTAAGTCCTGATTTAGACCTGGTTTAGTCCTGGTTTAGTCCTGGTTTAGACCTGGTTTAGTCCTGGTTTAGTCCTGGTTTAGTCCTTGTTTAGACCTGGTTTAGTCCTGGTTTAGTCCTGGTTTAGTCCTGGTTTAGTCCTGGTTTAGACCTGGTTTAGACCTGGTTTAGTCCTGGTTTAGACCTGGTTTAGTCCTGATTTAGACCTGGTTAAGTCCTGATTTAGACCTGGTTTAGTCCTGGTTTAGTCCTGGTTTAGTCCTGGTTTAGTCCTGATTTAGACCTGGTTAAGTCCTGATTTAGACCTGGTTTAGTCCTGGTTTAGTCCTGGTTTGGTCCTGGTTTAGTCCTGGTTTAGACCTGGTTTAGTTCTGGTTTAGACCTGGTTTAGTCCTGGTTTAGTCCTGGTTTAGTCCTGGTTTAGTCCTGGTTTAGTTCTGGTTTAGACCTGGTTTAGTCCTGGTTTAGTCCTGGTTTAGTCCTGATTTAGACCTGGTTAAGTCCTGATTTAGACCTGGTTTAGTCCTGGTTTAGTCCTGGTTTAGTCCTGGTTTAGTCCTGGTTTAGACCTGGTTTAGACCTGGTTAAGTCCTGGTTAAGTCCTGGTTAAGTCCTGGTTTAGTCCTGGTTTAGTCCTGGTTTAGTTCTGGTTTAGACCTGGTTTAGTCCTGGTTTAGACCTGGTTAAGTCCTGATTTAGACCTGGTTTAGTCCTGGTTAAGTCCTGGTTTAGGCCTGATTTAGACCTGGTTTAGTCCTGGTTTAGTCCTGGTTTAGTCCTGGTTTAGACCTGGTTTAGACCTGGTTTAGTCCTGGTTTAGACCTGGTTAAGTCCTGATTTAGACCTGGTTTAGTCCTGGTTAAGTCCTGGTTAAGTCCTGATTTAGACCTGGTTTAGTCCTGGTTTAGTCCTGGTTTAGACCTGGTTTAGTCCTGGTTTAGTCCTGGTTTAGTCCTTGTTTAGACCTGGTTTAGTCCTGGTTTAGTCCTGGTTTAGTCCTGGTTTAGACCTGGTTTAGTCCTGGTTTAGTCCTGGTTTAGTCCTGGTTTAGTCCTGGTTTAGTCCTGGTTTAGTCCTGGTTTAGTCCTGGTTTAGACCTGGTTAAGTCCTGATTTAGACCTGGTTTAGTCCTGGTTTAGTCCTGGTTTAGTCCTGGTTTAGACCTGGTTTAGACCTGGTTAAGTCCTGGTTAAGTCCTGGTTTAGTCCTGGTTTAGATCTGGTTTAGTCCTGGTTTAGACCTGGTTAAGTCCTGATTTAGACCTGGTTTAGTCCTGGTTTAGTCCTGGTTTAGTACTGGTTTAGTCCTGGTTTAGTCCTGTTTTAGACCTGGTTTAGTTCTGGTTTAGACCTGGTTTAGTCCTGGTTTAGTCCAGGTTTAGTCCTGGTTTAGACCTGATTTAGACCTGGTTTAGACCTGGTTAAGTCTTGATTTAGACCTGGTTTAGTCCTGGTTTAATCCTGGTTTAGTCCTGATTTAGACCTGGTTTAGTCCTGGTTTAGTCCTGATTTAGACCTGGTTAAGTCCTGATTTAGACCTGGTTTAGTCCTGGTTTAGTCCTGGTTTAGTCCTGGTTTAGACCTGGTTTAGACCTGGTTTAGTCCTGGTTTAGTCCTGGTTTAGTCCTGGTTTAGACCTGGTTTAGTCCTGGTTTAGTCCTGGTTTAGTTCTGGTTTAGTCCTGGTTTAGACCTGGTTAAGTCCTGATTTAGACCTGGTTTAGTCCTGGTTTAGTCCTGGTTTAGTCCTGGTTTAGTCCTGTTTTAGACCTGGTTTAGTTCTGGTTTAGACCTGGTTTAGTCCTGGTTTAGTCCAGGTTTAGTCCTGGTTTAGACCTGATTTAGACCTGGTTTAGACCTGGTTAAGTCTTGATTTAGACCTGGTTTAGTCCTGGTTTAGTCCTGGTTTAGTTCTGGTTTAGTCCTGGTTTAGTCCTGGTTTAGTCCTGGTTTAGACCTGGTTTAGACCTGGTTTAGACCTGGTTAAGTCCTGGTTAAGTCCTGGTTTAGTCCTGGTTTAGACCTGGTTTAGTCCTGGTTTAGACCTGGTTTAGTCCTGGTTTAGACCTGGTTAAGTCCTGATTTAGACCTGGTTTAGTCCTGGTTTAGTCCTGGTTTAGTCCTGGTTTAGACCTGGTTTAGTTCTGGTTTAGACCTGGTTTAGTCCTGGTTTAGTCCTGGTTTAGTCCTGGTTTAGACCTGGTTAAGTCCTGATTTAGACCTGGTTTAGTCCTGGTTTAGTCCTGGTTTAGTCCTGGTTTAGTCCTGGTTTAGTCCTGTTTTAGACCTGGTTTAGTTCTGGTTTAGACCTGGTTTAGTCCTGGTTTAGTCCTGGTTTAGTCCTGGTTTAGACCTGATTTAGACCTGGTTTAGACCTGGTTAAGTCTTGATTTAGACCTGGTTTAGTCCTGGTTTAATCCTGGTTTAGTCCTGATTTAGACCTGGTTTAGTCCTGGTTTAGACCTGGTTAAGTCCTGATTTAGACCTGGTTAAGTCCTGATTTAGACCTGGTTTAGTCCTGGTTTAGTCCTGGTTTAGTCCTGGTTTAGACCTGGTTTAGACCTGGTTTAGTCCTGGTTTAGACCTGGTTAAGTCCTGATTTAGACCTGGTTTAGACCTGGTTAAGTCTTGATTTAGACCTGGTTTAGTCCTGGTTTAATCCTGGTTTAGTCCTGATTTAGACCTGGTTTAGACCTGGTTTAGTCCTGGTTTAGTCCTGATTTAGACCTGGTTAAGTCCTGATTTAGACCTGGTTTAGTCCTGGTTTAGTCCTGGTTTAGTCCTGGTTTAGACCTGGTTTAGACCTGGTTTAGTCCTGGTTTAGACCTGGTTAAGTCCTGATTTAGACCTGGTTTAGTCCTGGTTAAGTCCTGGTTAAGTCCTGATTTAGACCTGGTTTAGTCCTGGTTTAGTCCTGGTTTAGACCTGGTTTAGTCCTGGTTTAGTCCTGGTTTAGTCCTTGTTTAGACCTGGTTTAGTCCTGGTTTAGTCCTGGTTTAGTCCTGGTTTAGACCTGGTTTAGACCTGATTTAGACCTGGTTAAGTCCTGATTTAGACCTGGTTTAGTCCTGGTTTAGTCCTGGTTTAGACCTGGTTTAGTCCTGATTTAGACCTGGTTAAGTCCTGATTTAGACCTGGTTTAGTCCTGGTTTAGTCCTGGTTTAGTCCTGGTTTAGTCCTGATTTAGACCTGGTTAAGTCCTGATTTAGACCTGGTTTAGTCCTGGTTTAGTCCTGGTTTAGTCCTGGTTTAGTCCTGATTTAGACCTGGTTAAGTCCTGATTTAGACCTGGTTTAGTCCTGGTTTAGTCCTGGTTTAGTCCTGGTTTAGTCCTGGTTTAGTCCTGATTTAGACCTGGTTAAGTCCTGATTTAGACCTGGTTTAGTCCTGGTTTAGTCCTGGTTTAGTCCTGGTTTAGTCCTGGTTTAGACCTGGTTTAGACCTGGTTAAGTCCTGGTTAAGTCCTGGTTTAGTCCTGGTTTAGATCTGGTTTAGTCCTGGTTTAGACCTGGTTAAGTCCTGATTTAGACCTGGTTTAGTCCTGGTTTAGTCCTGGTTTAGTCCTGGTTTAGTCCTGGTTTAGACCTGGTTTAGTTCTGGTTTAGACCTGGTTTAGTCCTGGTTTAGTCCAGGTTTAGTCCTGGTTTAGACCTGATTTAGACCTGGTTTAGACCTGGTTAAGTCTTGATTTAGACCTGGTTTAGTCCTGGTTTAATCCTGGTTTAGTCCTGATTTAGACCTGGTTTAGTCCTGGTTTAGTCCTGATTTAGACCTGGTTAAGTCCTGATTTAGACCTGGTTTAGTCCTGGTTTAGTCCTGGTTTAGTCCTGGTTTAGACCTGGTTTAGACCTGGTTTAGTCCTGGTTTAGTCCTGGTTTAGACCTGGTTTAGTCCTGGTTTAGTCCTGGTTTAGTTCTGGTTTAGTCCTGGTTTAGTCCTGGTTTAGTTCTGGTTTAGACCTGGTTTAGTCCTGGTTTAGTCCTGGTTTAGTCCTGGTTTAGACCTGGTTTAGTCCTGGTTTAGACCTGGTTTAGTCCTAGTTTAGACCTGGTTTAGACCTGGTTAAGTCCTGATTTAGACCTGGTTTAGTCCTGGTTTAGTCCTGGTTTAGACCTGGTTTAGTCCTGGTTTAGTCCTGGTTTAGACCTGGTTTAGTCCTGGTTTAGACCTGGTTTAGACCTGGTTTAGTCCTGGTTTAGACCTGGTTTAGTCCTGATTTAGACCTGGTTAAGTCCTTATTTAGACCTGGTTTAGTCCTGGTTTAGTCCTGGTTTAGTCCTGGTTTAGTCCTGATTTAGACCTGGTTAAGTCCTGATTTAGACCTGGTTTAGTCCTGGTTTAGTCCTGGTTTAGTCCTGGTTTAGTCCTGGTTTAGACCTGGTTTAGACCTGGTTAAGTCCTGGTTAAGTCCTGGTTTAGTCCTGGTTTAGACCTGGTTTAGTCCTGATTTAGTCCTGGTTTAGTCCTGGTTTAGTCCTGGTTTAGACCTGGTTTAGTCCTGGTTTAGTCCTGGTTTAGTTCTGGTTTAGACCTGGTTTAGTCCTGGTTTAGACCTGGTTAAGTCCTGATTTAGACCTGGTTTAGTCCTGGTTTAGTCCTGGTTTAGGCCTGGTTTAGTCCTGGTTTAGTCCTGGTTTAGTCCTGGTTTAGACCTGGTTTAGTCCTGGTTTAGTCCTGGTTTAGTCCTGGTTTAGACCTGGTTTAGACCTGGTTTAGTCCTGGTTTAGACCTGGTTTAGTCCTGATTTAGACCTGGTTAAGTCCTGATTTAGACCTGGTTTAGTCCTGGTTTAGTCCTGGTTTAGACCTGGTTTAGTCCTGGTTTAGACCTGGTTTAGTCCTGGTTTAGACCTGGTTAAGTCCTGATTTAGACCTGGTTTAGTCCTGGTTTAGTCCTGGTTTAGTCCTGGTTTAGACCTGGTTTAGTTCTGGTTTAGACCTGGTTTAGTCCTGGTTTAGTCCTGGTTTAGTCCTGGTTTAGACCTGGTTAAGTCCTGATTTAGACCTGGTTTAGTCCTGGTTTAGTCCTGGTTTAGTCCTGGTTTAGTCCTGTTTTAGACCTGGTTTAGTTCTGGTTTAGACCTGGTTTAGTCCTGGTTTAGTCCTGGTTTAGTCCTGGTTTAGACCTGATTTAGACCTGGTTTAGACCTGGTTAAGTCTTGATTTAGACCTGGTTTAGTCCTGGTTTAATCCTGGTTTAGTCCTGATTTAGACCTGGTTTAGTCCTGGTTTAGTCCTGATTTAGACCTTGTTTAGACCTGGTTTAGTCCTGGTTTAGTCCTGGTTTAGTCCTGGTTTAGACCTGGTTTAGACCTGATTTAGACCTGGTTAAGTCCTGATTTAGACCTGGTTTAGTCCTGGTTTAGTCCTGGTTTAGACCTGGTTTAGTCCTGATTTAGACCTGGTTAAGTCCTGATTTAGACCTGGTTTAGTCCTGGTTTAGTCCAGGTTTAGTCCTGGTTTAGTCCTGATTTAGACCTGGTTAAGTCCTGATTTAGACCTGGTTTAGTCCTGGTTTAGTCCTGGTTTAGTCCTGGTTTAGTCCTGATTTAGACCTGGTTAAGTCCTGATTTAGACCTGGTTTAGTCCTGGTTTAGTCCTGGTTTAGTCCTGGTTTAGTCCTGATTTAGACCTGGTTAAGTCCTGATTTAGACCTGGTTTAGTCCTGGTTTAGTCCTGGTTTAGTCCTGGTTTAGTCCTGATTTAGACCTGGTTAAGTCCTGATTTAGACCTGGTTTAGTCCTGGTTTAGTCCTGGTTTAGACCTGGTTTAGTCCTGATTTAGACCTCGTTAAGTCCTGATTTAGACCTGGTTTAGTCCTGGTTTAGTCCTGGTTTAGTCCTGGTTTAGTCCTGATTTAGACCTGGTTAAGTCCTGATTTAGACCTGGTTTAGTCCTGGTTTAGTCCTGGTTTAGTCCTGGTTTAGTCCTGATTTAGACCTGGTTAAGTCCTGGTTTAGTCCTGGTTTAGTCCTGGTTTAGTCCTGGTTTAGTCCTGATTTAGACCTGGTTTAGTCCTGGTTTAGTCCTGGTTTAGTCCTGGTTTAGTGCTGGTTTAGTCCTGATTTAGACCTGGTTAAGTCCTGATTTAGACCTGGTTTAGTCCTGGTTTAGTCCTGGTTTAGTCCTGGTTTAGTCCTGGTTTAGACCTGGTTTAGACCTGGTTAAGTCCTGGTTAAGTCCTGGTTTAGTCCTGGTTTAGATCTGGTTTAGTCCTGGTTTAGACCTGGTTAAGTCCTGATTTAGACCTGGTTTAGTCCTGGTTTAGTCCTGGTTTAGTCCTGGTTTAGTCCTGGTTTAGTCCTGTTTTAGACCTGGTTTAGTTCTGGTTTAGACCTGGTTTAGTCCTGGTTTAGTCCAGGTTTAGTCCTGGTTTAGACCTGATTTAGACCTGGTTTAGACCTGGTTAAGTCTTGATTTAGACCTGGTTTAGTCCTGGTTTAATCCTGGTTTAGTCCTGATTTAGACCTGGTTTAGTCCTGGTTTAGTCCTGATTTAGACCTGGTTAAGTCCTGATTTAGACCTGGTTTAGTCCTGGTTTAGTCCTGGTTTAGTCCTGGTTTAGACCTGGTTTAGACCTGGTTTAGTCCTGGTTTAGTCCTGGTTTAGACCTGGTTTAGTCCTGGTTTAGTCCTGGTTTAGTTCTGGTTTAGTCCTGGTTTAGTCCTGGTTTAGTTCTGGTTTAGACCTGGTTTAGTCCTGGTTTAGTCCTGGTTTAGTCCTGGTTTAGACCTGGTTTAGTCCTGGTTTAGACCTGGTTTAGTCCTGGTTTAGACCTGGTTTAGACCTGGTTAAGTCCTGATTTAGACCTGGTTTAGTCCTGGTTTAGTCCTGGTTTAGACCTGGTTTAGTCCTGGTTTAGTCCTGGTTTAGACCTGGTTTAGTCCTGGTTTAGACCTGGTTTAGACCTGGTTTAGTCCTGGTTTATACCTGGTTTAGTCCTGATTTAGACCTGGTTAAGTCCTGATTTAGACCTGGTTTAGTCCTGGTTTAGTCCTGGTTTAGTCCTGGTTTAGTCCTGATTTAGACCTGGTTAAGTCCTGATTTAGACCTGGTTTAGTCCTGGTTTAGTCCTGGTTTAGTCCTGGTTTAGTCCTGGTTTAGACCTGGTTTAGACCTGGTTAAGTCCTGGTTAAGTACTGGTTTAGTCCTGGTTTAGACCTGGTTTAGTCCTGATTTAGTCCTGGTTTAGTCCTGGTTTAGTCCTGGTTTAGACCTGGTTTAGTCCTGGTTTAGTCCTGGTTTAGTTCTGGTTTAGACCTGGTTTAGTCCTGGTTTAGACCTGGTTAAGTCCTGATTTAGACCTGGTTTAGTCCTGGTTTAGTCCTGGTTTAGGCCTGGTTTAGTCCTGGTTTAGTCCTGGTTTAGTCCTGGTTTAGACCTGGTTTAGTCCTGGTTTAGTCCTGGTTTAGTCCTGGTTTAGACCTGGTTTAGACCTGGTTTAGTCCTGGTTTAGACCTGGTTTAGTCCTGATTTAGACCTGGTTAAGTCCTGATTTAGACCTGGTTTAGTCCTGGTTTAGTCCTGGTTTAGTCCTGGTTTAGTCCTGATTTAGACCTGGTTAAGTCCTGATTTAGACCTGGTTTAGTCCTGGTTTAGTCCTGGTTTAGTCCTGGTTTAGACCTGGTTAAGTCCTGGTTAAGTCCTGGTTTAGTCCTGGTTTAGATCTGGTTTAGTCCTGGTTTAGACCTGGTTAAGTCCTGATTTAGACCTGGTTTAGTCCTGGTTTAGTCCTGGTTTAGTCCTGGTTTAGTCCTGGTTTAGTCCTGTTTTAGACCTGGTTTAGTTCTGGTTTAGACCTGGTTTAGTCCTGGTTTAGTCCTGGTTTAGTCCTGGTTTAGACCTGGTTTAGTCCTGGTTTAGACCTGGTTAAGTCCTGATTTAGACCTGGTTTAGTCCTGGTTTAGACCTGGTTTAGACCTGGTTTAGACCTGGTTTAGACCTGGTTTAGTCCTGGTTTAGACCTGATTTAGACCTGGTTTAGACCTGGTTTAGACCTGGTTTAGACCTGGTTTAGTCCTGGTTTAATCCTGGAATAGTCCTGATTTAGACCTGGTTTAGTCCTGGTTTAGTCCTGATTTAGACCTGGTTAAGTCCTGATTTAGACCTGGTTTAGTCCTGGTTTAGTCCTGGTTTAGTCCTGGTTTAGACCTGGTTTAGACCTGGTTAAGTCCTGATTTAGACCTGGTTTAGTCCTGATTTAGACCTGGTTTAGTCCTGGTTTAGTCCTGGTTTAGTCCTGGTTTAGTCCTGGTTTAGTTCTGGTTTAGTCCTGGTTTAGTCCTGGTTTAGTCCTGGTTTAGACCTGGTTTAGACCTGGTTTAGTCCTGGTGTAGACCTGGTTTAGTCCTGGTTTAGACCTGGTTTAGTCCTGGTTTAGACCTGGTTTAGACCTGGTTTAGTCCTGGTTTAGACCTGGTTTAGTCCTGATTTAGACCTGGTTAAGTCCTGATTTAGACCTGGTTTAGTCCTGGTTTAGTCCTGGTTTAGTCCTGGTTTAGACCTGGTTAAGTCCTGATTTAGACCTGGTTTAGTCCTGGTTTAGTCCTGGTTTAGTCCTGGTTTAGTCCTGGTTTAGTCCTGGTTTAGACCTGGTTTAGACCTGGTTAAGTCCTGGTTAAGTCCTGGTTTAGACCTGGTTAAGTCCTGGTTAAGTCCTGGTTAAGTCCTGGTTTAGACCTGGTTTAGTCCTGGTTTAGTCCTGGTTTAGTTCTGGTTTAGACCTGGTTTAGTCCTGGTTAAGTCCTGATTTAGACCTGGTTTAGTCCTGGTTTAGGCCTGGTTTAGTCCTGGTTTAGTCCTGGTTTAGTCCTGGTTTAGACCTGGTTTAGTCCTGGTTTAGTCCTGGTTTAGTCCTGGTTTAGACCTGGTTTAGTCCTGGTTTAGTCCTGGTTTAGTTCTGGTTTAGACCTGGTTTAGTCCTGGTTTAGACCTGGTTAAGTCCTGATTTAGACCTGGTTTAGTCCTGGTTTAGTCCTGGTTTAGTCCTGGTTTAGTCCTGGTTTAGTCCTGTTTTAGACCTGGTTTAGTCCTGGTTTAGTCCTGGTTAAGTCCTGATTTAGACCTGGTTTAGTCCTGGTTTAGGCCTGGTTTAGTCCTGGTTTAGTCCTGGTTTAGTCCTGGTTTAGACCTGGTTTAGTCCTGGTTTAGTCCTGGTTTAGACCTGGTTTAGTCCTGGTTTAGTCCAGGTTTAGTCCTGGTTTAGACCTGATTTAGACCTGGTTTAGACCTGGTTAAGTCTTGATTTAGACCTGGTTTAGTCCTGGTTTAATCCTGGTTTAGTCCTGATTTAGACCTGGTTTAGTCCTGGTTTAGTCCTGATTTAGACCTGGTTAAGTCCTGATTTAGACCTGGTTTAGTCCTGGTTTAGTCCTGGTTTAGTCCTGGTTTAGACCTGGTTTAGACCTGGTTTAGTCCTGGTTTAGTCCTGGTTTAGACCTGGTTTAGTCCTGGTTTAGTCCTGGTTTAGTTCTGGTTTAGTCCTGGTTTAGTCCTGGTTTAGTTCTGGTTTAGACCTGGTTTAGTCCTGGTTTAGTCCTGGTTTAGTCCTGGTTTAGACCTGGTTTAGTCCTGGTTTAGACCTGGTTTAGTCCTGGTTTAGACCTGGTTTAGACCTGGTTAAGTCCTGATTTAGACCTGGTTTAGTCCTGGTTTAGTCCTGGTTTAGACCTGGTTTAGTCCTGGTTTAGTCCTGGTTTAGACCTGGTTTAGTCCTGGTTTAGACCTGGTTTAGACCTGGTTTAGTCCTGGTTTATACCTGGTTTAGTCCTGATTTAGACCTGGTTAAGTCCTGATTTAGACCTGGTTTAGTCCTGGTTTAGTCCTGGTTTAGTCCTGGTTTAGTCCTGATTTAGACCTGGTTAAGTCCTGATTTAGACCTGGTTTAGTCCTGGTTTAGTCCTGGTTTAGTCCTGGTTTAGTCCTGGTTTAGACCTGGTTTAGACCTGGTTAAGTCCTGGTTAAGTACTGGTTTAGTCCTGGTTTAGACCTGGTTTAGTCCTGATTTAGTCCTGGTTTAGTCCTGGTTTAGTCCTGGTTTAGACCTGGTTTAGTCCTGGTTTAGTCCTGGTTTAGTTCTGGTTTAGACCTGGTTTAGTCCTGGTTTAGACCTGGTTAAGTCCTGATTTAGACCTGGTTTAGTCCTGGTTTAGTCCTGGTTTAGGCCTGGTTTAGTCCTGGTTTAGTCCTGGTTTAGTCCTGGTTTAGACCTGGTTTAGTCCTGGTTTAGTCCTGGTTTAGTCCTGGTTTAGACCTGGTTTAGACCTGGTTTAGTCCTGGTTTAGACCTGGTTTAGTCCTGATTTAGACCTGGTTAAGTCCTGATTTAGACCTGGTTTAGTCCTGGTTTAGTCCTGGTTTAGTCCTGGTTTAGTCCTGATTTAGACCTGGTTAAGTCCTGATTTAGACCTGGTTTAGTCCTGGTTTAGTCCTGGTTTAGTCCTGGTTTAGACCTGGTTTAGACCTGGTTAAGTCCTGGTTAAGTCCTGGTTTAGTCCTGGTTTAGATCTGGTTTAGTCCTGGTTTAGACCTGGTTAAGTCCTGATTTAGACCTGGTTTAGTCCTGGTTTAGTCCTGGTTTAGTCCTGGTTTAGTCCTGGTTTAGTCCTGTTTTAGACCTGGTTTAGTTCTGGTTTAGACCTGGTTTAGTCCTGGTTTAGTCCTGGTTTAGTCCTGGTTTAGACCTGGTTTAGTCCTGGTTTAGACCTGGTTAAGTCCTGATTTAGACCTGGTTTAGTCCTGGTTTAGACCTGGTTTAGACCTGGTTTAGACCTGGTTTAGACCTGGTTTAGTCCTGGTTTAGACCTGATTTAGACCTGGTTTAGACCTGGTTTAGACCTGGTTTAGACCTGGTTTAGTCCTGGTTTAATCCTGGAATAGTCCTGATTTAGACCTGGTTTAGTCCTGGTTTAGTCCTGATTTAGACCTGGTTAAGTCCTGATTTAGACCTGGTTTAGTCCTGGTTTAGTCCTGGTTTAGTCCTGGTTTAGACCTGGTTTAGACCTGGTTTAGTCCTGGTTTAGACCTGGTTAAGTCCTGATTTAGACCTGGTTTAGTCCTGATTTAGACCTGGTTTAGTCCTGGTTTAGTCCTGGTTTAGTCCTGGTTTAGTCCTGGTTTAGTTCTGGTTTAGTCCTGGTTTAGTCCTGGTTTAGTCCTGGTTTAGACCTGGTTTAGACCTGGTTTAGTCCTGGTGTAGACCTGGTTTAGTCCTGGTTTAGACCTGGTTAAGTCCTGATTTAGACATGGTTTAGTCCTGGTTTAGTCCTGGTTTAGTCCTGGTTTAGACCTGGTTTAGTTCTGGTTTAGACCTGGTTTAGTCTTGGTTTAGTCCTGGTTTAGTCCTGGTTTAGACCTGGTTTAGTCCTGGTTTAGTCCTGGTTAAGTCTTGATTTAGACCTGGTTTAGTCCTGGTTTAATCCTGGTTTAGTCCTGATTTAGACCTGGTTTAGTCCTGGTTTAGTCCTGATTTAGACCTGGTTAAGTCCTGATTTAGACCTGGTTTAGTCCTGGTTTAGTCCTGGTTTAGACCTGGTTTAGACCTGGTTAAGTCCTGATTTAGACCTGGTTAAGTCCTGATTTAGACCTGGTTTAGTCCTGGTTTAGTCCTGGTTTAGTCCTGGTTTAGTTCTGGTTTAGACCTGGTTTAGTCCTGGTTTAGACCTGGTTAAGTCCTGATTTAGACCTGGTTTAGTCCTGGTTTAGACCTGGTTTAGTCCTGGTTTAGTCCTGGTTTAGACCTGGTTTAGTCCTGGTTTAGACCTGGTTTAGACCTGGTTTAGTCCTGGTTTAGACCTGGTTTAGTCCTGATTTAGACCTGGTTAAGTCCTGATTTAGACCTGGTTTAGTCCTGGTTTAGTCCTGGTTTAGTCCTGGTTTAGACCTGGTTAAGTCCTGATTTAGACCTGGTTTAGTCCTGGTTTAGTCCTGGTTTAGTCCTGGTTTAGTCCTGGTTTAGTCCTGGTTTAGACCTGGTTTAGACCTGGTTAAGTCCTGGTTAAGTCCTGGTTTAGACCTGGTTAAGTCCTGGTTAAGTCCTGGTTAAGTCCTGGTTTAGACCTGGTTTAGTCCTGGTTTAGTCCTGGTTTAGTTCTGGTTTAGACCTGGTTTAGTCCTGGTTAAGTCCTGATTTAGACCTGGTTTAGTCCTGGTTTAGGCCTGGTTTAGTCCTGGTTTAGTCCTGGTTTAGTCCTGGTTTAGACCTGGTTTAGTCCTGGTTTAGTCCTGGTTTAGTCCTGGTTTAGACCTGGTTTAGTCCTGGTTTAGTCCTGGTTTAGTTCTGGTTTAGACCTGGTTTAGTCCTGGTTTAGACCTGGTTAAGTCCTGATTTAGACCTGGTTTAGTCCTGGTTTAGTCCTGGTTTAGTCCTGGTTTAGTCCTGGTTTAGTCCTGGTTTAGTCCTGGTTTAGACATGGTTTAGACCTGGTTTAGTCCTGGTTTAGTCCTGGTTTAGACATGATTTAGACCTGGTTTAGTCCTGGTTTAGTCCTGGTTTAGACCTGGTTTAGTCCTGGTTATGTCCTGATTTAGACCTGGTTTAGTCCTGGTTTAGACCTGGTTAAGTCCTGATTTAGACCTGGTTTAGTCCTGGTTAAGTCCTGATTTAGACCTGGTTTAGTCCTGGTTTAGTCCTGGTTTAGTCCTGGTTTAGACCTGGTTTAGTCCTGGTTTAGTCCTGGTTTAGTCCTGGTTTAGTCCTGGTTTAGTCCTGGTTTAGACATGGTTTAGACCTGGTTTAGTCCTGGTTTAGTCCTGGTTTAGACATGATTTAGACCTGGTTTAGTCCTGGTTTAGTCCTGGTTTAGACCTGGTTTAGTCCTGGTTATGTCCTGATTTAGACCTGGTTTAGTCCTGGTTTAGACCTGGTTAAGTCCTGATTTAGACCTGGTTTAGTCCTGGTTTAGACCTGGTTTAGACCTGGTTAAGTCCTGGTTAAGTCCTGGTTTAGTCCTGGTTTAGATCTGGTTTAGTCCTGGTTTAGACCTGGTTAAGTCCTGATTTAGACCTGGTTTAGTCCTGGTTTAGTCCTGGTTTAGTCCTGGTTTAGTCCTGGTTTAGTCCTGTTTTAGACCTGGTTTAGTTCTGGTTTAGACCTGGTTTAGTCCTGGTTTAGTCCTGGTTTAGTCCTGGTTTAGACCTGGTTTAGTCCTGGTTTAGACCTGGTTAAGTCCTGATTTAGACCTGGTTTAGTCCTGGTTTAGACCTGGTTTAGACCTGGTTTAGACCTGGTTTAGACCTGGTTTAGTCCTGGTTTAGACCTGATTTAGACCTGGTTTAGACCTGGTTTAGACCTGGTTTAGACCTGGTTTAGTCCTGGTTTAATCCTGGAATAGTCCTGATTTAGACCTGGTTTAGTCCTGGTTTAGTCCTGATTTAGACCTGGTTAAGTCCTGATTTAGACCTGGTTTAGTCCTGGTTTAGTCCTGGTTTAGTCCTGGTTTAGACCTGGTTTAGACCTGGTTTAGTCCTGGTTTAGACCTGGTTAAGTCCTGATTTAGACCTGGTTTAGTCCTGATTTAGACCTGGTTTAGTCCTGGTTTAGTCCTGGTTTAGTCCTGGTTTAGTCCTGGTTTAGTTCTGGTTTAGTCCTGGTTTAGTCCTGGTTTAGTCCTGGTTTAGACCTGGTTTAGACCTGGTTTAGTCCTGGTGTAGACCTGGTTTAGTCCTGGTTTAGACCTGGTTAAGTCCTGATTTAGACATGGTTTAGTCCTGGTTTAGTCCTGGTTTAGACCTGGTTTAGTTCTGGTTTAGACCTGGTTTAGTCTTGGTTTAGTCCTGGTTTAGTCCTGGTTTAGACCTGGTTTAGTCCTGGTTTAGTCCTGGTTAAGTCTTGATTTAGACCTGGTTTAGTCCTGGTTTAATCCTGGTTTAGTCCTGATTTAGACCTGGTTTAGTCCTGGTTTAGTCCTGATTTAGACCTGGTTAAGTCCTGATTTAGACCTGGTTTAGTCCTGGTTTAGTCCTGGTTTAGACCTGGTTTAGACCTGGTTAAGTCCTGATTTAGACCTGGTTAAGTCCTGATTTAGACCTGGTTTAGTCCTGGTTTAGTCCTGGTTTAGTCCTGGTTTAGTTCTGGTTTAGACCTGGTTTAGTCCTGGTTTAGACCTGGTTAAGTCCTGATTTAGACCTGGTTTAGTCCTGGTTTAGACCTGGTTTAGTCCTGGTTTAGTCCTGGTTTAGACCTGGTTTAGTCCTGGTTTAGACCTGGTTTAGACCTGGTTTAGTCCTGGTTTAGACCTGGTTTAGTCCTGATTTAGACCTGGTTAAGTCCTGATTTAGACCTGGTTTAGTCCTGGTTTAGTCCTGGTTTAGTCCTGGTTTAGACCTGGTTAAGTCCTGATTTAGACCTGGTTTAGTCCTGGTTTAGTCCTGGTTTAGTCCTGGTTTAGTCCTGGTTTAGACCTGGTTTAGACCTGGTTAAGTCCTGGTTAAGTCCTGGTTTAGACCTGGTTAAGTCCTGGTTAAGTCCTGGTTAAGTCCTGGTTTAGACCTGGTTTAGTCCTGGTTTAGTCCTGGTTTAGTTCTGGTTTAGACCTGGTTTAGTCCTGGTTAAGTCCTGATTTAGACCTGGTTTAGTCCTGGTTTAGGCCTGGTTTAGTCCTGGTTTAGTCCTGGTTTAGTCCTGGTTTAGACCTGGTTTAGTCCTGGTTTAGTCCTGGTTTAGTCCTGGTTTAGACCTGGTTTAGTCCTGGTTTAGTCCTGGTTTAGTTCTGGTTTAGACCTGGTTTAGTCCTGGTTTAGACCTGGTTAAGTCCTGATTTAGACCTGGTTTAGTCCTGGTTTAGTCCTGGTTTAGTCCTGGTTTAGTCCTGGTTTAGTCCTGGTTTAGTCCTGGTTTAGACATGGTTTAGACCTGGTTTAGTCCTGGTTTAGTCCTGGTTTAGACATGATTTAGACCTGGTTTAGTCCTGGTTTAGTCCTGGTTTAGACCTGGTTTAGTCCTGGTTATGTCCTGATTTAGACCTGGTTTAGTCCTGGTTTAGACCTGGTTAAGTCCTGATTTAGACCTGGTTTAGTCCTGGTTAAGTCCTGATTTAGACCTGGTTTAGTCCTGGTTTAGTCCTGGTTTAGTCCTGGTTTAGACCTGGTTTAGTCCTGGTTTAGTCCTGGTTTAGTTCTGGTTTAGACCTGGTTTAGTCCTGGTTTAGACCTGGTTAAGTCCTGATTTAGACCTGGTTTAGTCCTGGTTTAGTCCTGGTTTAGACCTGGTTTAGTCCTGGTTTAGTCCTGGTTTAGACCTGGTTTAGTCCTGGTTTAGTCCTGGTTTAGTCCTGGTTTAGTCCTGGTTTAGTCCTGGTTTAGACCTGGTTTAGTCCTGGTTTAGTCCTGGTTTAGTCCTGGTTTAGACCTGGTTTAGTCCTGGTTAAGTCCTGATTTAGACCTGGTTTAGTCCTGGTTTAGACCTGGTTAAGTCCTGATTTAGACCTGGTTTAATCCTGGTTTAGTCCTGATTTAGACCTGGTTTAGTCGTGGTTTAGTCCTGGTTTAGTCCTGGTTTAGTCCTGGTTTAGACCTGGTTTAGTCCTGGTTTAGTCCTGGTTTAGTTCTGGTTTAGACCTGGTTTAGTCCTGGTTTAGACCTGGTTTAGTCCTGGTTTAGTCCTGGTTTAGTCCTGGTTTAGACCTGGTTTAGTCCTGGTTTAGTCCTGGTTTAGTCCTGGTTTAGACCTGGTTTAGTCCTGGTTTAGTCCTGGTTTAGACCTGGTTTAGTCCTGGTTTAGTCCTGGTTTAGACAAGGTTTAGACCTGGTTTAGTCCTGGTTTAGTCCTGGTTTAGACATGATTTAGTCCTGGTTTAGTCCTGGTTTAGTCCTGGTTTAGTCCTGGTTTAGTCCTGGTTTAGAGCTGGTTTAGTCCTGGTTTAGTCCTGGTTTAGTCCTGGTTTAGACCTGGTTTAGTCCTGGTTTAGTCCTGGTTTAGACATGGTTTAGACCTGGTTTAGTCCTGGTTTAGACCTGGTTTAGTCCTGGTTTAGTCCTGGTTTAGACCTGGTTTAGTCCTGGTTTAGTCCTGGTTTAGTCCTGGTTTAGACCTGGTTTAGACCTGGTTTAGTCCTGGTTTAGTCCTGGTTTAGACCTGGTTTAGTCCTGGTTTAGTCCTGGTTTAGACCTGGTTTAGTCCTGGTTTAGTCCTGGTTTAGTCCTGGTTTAGACCTGGTTTAGTCCTGGTTTAGTCCTGGTTTAGACATGGTTTAGACCTGGTTTAGTCCTGGTTTAGACATGGTTTAGACCTGGTTTAGTCCTGGTTTAGTCCTGGTTTAGTCCTGGTTTAGACCTGGTTTAGTCCTGGTTTAGTCCTGGTTTAGTTCTGGTTTAGACCTGGTTTAGTCCTGGTTTAGACCTGGTTAAGTCCTGGTTTAGACCTGGTTTAGTCCTGGTTTAGTCCTGGTTTAGACCTGGTTTAGTTCTGGTTTAGTCCTGGTTTAGTCCTGGTTTATACCTGGTTTAGTCCTGGTTTAGTCCTGGTTTAGTCCTGGTTTAGACCTGGTTTAGTCCTGGTTTAGTCCTGGTTTAGACCTGGTTTAGTCCTGGTTTAGTCCTGGTTTAGACATGGTTTAGACCTGGTTTAGTCCTGGTTTAGTCCTGGTTTAGACATAATTTAGTCCTGGTTTAGTCCTGGTTTAGTCCTGGTTTAGACCTGGTTTAGTCCTGGTTTAGTCCTGGTTTAGTCCTGGTTTAGAGCTGGTTTAGTCCTGGTTTAGTCCTGGTTTAGTCTTGGTTTAGACCTGGTTTAGTCCTGGTTTAGTCCTGGTTTAGACATGGTTTAGACCTGGTTTAGTCCTGGTTTAGACCTGGTTTAGTCCTGGTTTAGTCCTGGTTTAGTCCTGGTTTAGTCCTGGTTTAGTCCTGGTTTAGTCCTGGTTTAGACCTGATTTAGACCTGGTTAAGTCCTGATTTAGACCTGGTTTAGTCCTGGTTTAGTCCTGGTTTAGTCCTGGTTTAGACCTGGTTTAGTTCTGGTTTAGACCTGGTTTAGTCCTGGTTTAGTCCTGGTTTAGTCCTGGTTTAGACCTGGTTAAGTCCTGATTTAGACCTGGTTTAGTCCTGGTTTAGTCCTGGTTTAGTCCTGGTTTAGTCCTGGTTTAGACCTGGTTTAGTTCTGGTTTAGACGTGGTTTAGTCCTGGTTTAGTCCTGGTTTAGTCCTGGTTTAGACCTGATTTAGACCTGGTTTAGACCTGGTTAAGTCTTGATTTAGGCCTGGTTTAGTCCTGGTTTAATCCTGGTTTAGTCCTGATTTAGACCTGGTTTAGTCCTGATTTAGACCTGGTTAAGTCCTGATTTAGACCTGGTTTAGTCCTGGTTTAGTCCTGGTTTAGTCCTGGTTTAGACCTGGTTTAGACCTGGTTTAGTCCTGGTTTAGTCCTGGTTTAGTCCTGATTTAGACCTGGTTTAGTCCTGGTTTAGTCCTGGTTTAGTCCTGGTTTAGACCTGGTTTAGAGCTGGTTTAGTCCTGGTTTAGTCCTGGTTTAGACCTGGTTTAGACCTGGTTTAGTCCTGGTTTAGTCCTGGTTTAGTCCTGATTTAGACCTGGTTTAGACCTGGTTTAGTCCTGGTTTAGTCCTGGTTTAGTCCTGATTTAGACCTGGTTTAGTCCTGGTTTAGTCCTGGTTTAGACCTGGTTTAGTCCTGGTTTAGTCCTTGTTTAGACCTGGTTTAGTCCTGGTTTAGTCCTGGTTTAGTCCTGGTTTAGACCTGGTTTAGACCTGGTTTAGTCCTGGTTTAGTCCTGGTTTAGTCCTGGTTTAGTCCTGTTTTAGACCTGGTTTAGTTCTGGTTTAGACCTGGTTTAGTCCTGGTTTAGTCCAGGTTTAGTCCTGGTTTAGACCTGATTTAGACCTGGTTTAGACCTGGTTAAGTCCTGATTTAGACCTGGTTTAGTCCTGGTTAAGTCCTGGTTAAGTCCTGATTTAGACCTGGTTTAGTCCTGGTTTAGTCCTGGTTTAGACCTGGTTTAGTCCTGGTTTAGTCCTGGTTTAGTCCTTGTTTAGACCTGGTTTAGTCCTGGTTTAGTCCTGGTTTAGACCTGGTTTAGTCCTGGTTTAGACCTGGTTTAGTCCTGGTTTAGACCTGGTTAAGTCCTGATTTAGACCTGGTTTAGTCCTGGTTTAGTCCTGGTTTAGTCCTGGTTTAGTCCTGGTTTAGTCCTGATTTAGACCTGGTTTAGTCCTGATTTAGACCTGGTTAAGTCCTGATTTAGACCTGGTTTAGTCCTGGTTTAGTCCTGGTTTAGACCTGGTTAAGTCCTGGTTAAGTCCTGGTTTAGTCCTGGTTTAGTCCTGGTTTAGTCCTGGTTTAGTCCTGATTTAGACCTGGTTTAGTCCTGATTTAGACCTGGTTAAGTCCTGATTTAGACCTGGTTTAGTCCTGGTTTAGTCCTGGTTTAGTCCTGGTTTAGTCCTGGTTTAGACCTGGTTTAGACCTGGTTAAGTCCTGGTTAAGTCCTGGTTTAGTCCTGGTTTAGATCTGGTTTAGTCCTGGTTTAGACCTGGTTAAGTCCTGATTTAGACCTGGTTTAGTCCTGGTTTAGTCCTGGTTTAGTACTGGTTTAGTCCTGGTTTAGTCCTGTTTTAGACCTGGTTTAGTTCTGGTTTAGACCTGGTTTAGTCCTGGTTTAGTCCAGGTTTAGTCCTGGTTTAGACCTGATTTAGACCTGGTTTAGACCTGGTTAAGTCTTGATTTAGACCTGGTTTAGTCCTGGTTTAATCCTGGTTTAGTCCTGATTTAGACCTGGTTTAGTCCTGGTTTAGTCCTGATTTAGACCTGGTTAAGTCCTGATTTAGACCTGGTTTAGTCCTGGTTTAGTCCTGGTTTAGTCCTGGTTTAGACCTGGTTTAGACCTGGTTTAGTCCTGGTTTAGTCCTGGTTTAGTCCTGGTTTAGACCTGGTTTAGTCCTGGTTTAGTCCTGGTTTAGTTCTGGTTTAGTCCTGGTTTAGACCTGGTTAAGTCCTGATTTAGACCTGGTTAAGTCCTGATTTAGACCTGGTTTAGTCCTGGTTTAGTCCTGGTTTAGACCTGGTTTAGACCTGGTTTAGTCCTGGTTTAGTCCTGGTTTAGTCCTGGTTTAGACCTGGTTTAGTCCTGGTTTAGTCCTGGTTTAGTTCTGGTTTAGTCCTGGTTTAGTCCTGGTTTAGTCCTGGTTTAGACCTGGTTTAGACCTGGTTAAGTCCTGGTTAAGTCCTGGTTTAGTCCTGGTTTAGACCTGGTTTAGTCCTGGTTTAGACCTGGTTTAGTCCTGGTTTAGACCTGGTTAAGTCCTGATTTAGACCTGGTTTAGTCCTGGTTTAGTCCTGGTTTAGTCCTGGTTTAGACCTGGTTTAGTTCTGGTTTAGACCTGGTTTAGTCCTGGTTTAGTCCTGGTTTAGTCCTGGTTTAGACCTGGTTAAGTCCTGATTTAGACCTGGTTTAGTCCTGGTTTAGTCCTGGTTTAGTCCTGGTTTAGTCCTGGTTTAGTCCTGTTTTAGACCTGGTTTAGTTCTGGTTTAGACCTGGTTTAGTCCTGGTTTAGTCCTGGTTTAGTCCTGGTTTAGACCTGATTTAGACCTGGTTTAGACCTGGTTAAGTCTTGATTTAGACCTGGTTTAGTTCTGGTTTAATCCTGGTTTAGTCCTGATTTAGACCTGGTTTAGTCCTGGTTTAGTCCTGGTTTAGTCCTGTTTTAGACCTGGTTTAGTCCTGGTTTAGACCTGGTTAAGTCCTGATTTAGACCTGGTTTAGTCCTGGTTAAGTCCTGGTTAAGTCCTGATTTAGACCTGGTTTAGTCCTGGTTTAGTCCTGGTTTAGACCTGGTTTAGTCCTGGTTTAGTCCTGGTTTAGTCCTTGTTTAGACCTGGTTTAGTCCTGGTTTAGTCATGGTTTAGTCCTGGTTTAGACCTGGTTTAGACCTGGTTTAGTCCTGGTTTAGACCTGGTTTAGTCCTGATTTAGACCTGGTTAAGTCCTGATTTAGACCTGGTTTAGTCCTGGTTTAGTCCTGGTTTAGTCCTGGTTTAGTCCTGGTTTAGTCCTGATTTAGACCTGGTTAAGTCCTGATTTAGACCTGGTTTAGTCCTGGTTTAGTCCTGGTTTAGTCCTGGTTTAGTCCTGGTTTAGACCTGGTTTAGACCTGGTTAAGTCCTGGTTAAGTCCTGGTTTAGTCCTGGTTTAGATCTGGTTTAGTCCTTGTTTAGACCTGGTTTAGTCCTGGTTTAGTCCTGGTTTAGTACTGGTTTAGTCCTGGTTTAGTCCTGTTTTAGACCTGGTTTAGTTCTGGTTTAGACCTGGTTTAGTCCTGGTTTAGTCCAGGTTTAGTCCTGGTTTAGACCTGATTTAGACTTGGTTTAGTCCTGGTTAAGTCTTGATTTAGACCTGGTTTAGTCCTGGTTTAATCCTGGTTTAGTCCTGATTTAGACCTGGTTTAGTCCTGGTTTAGTCCTGATTTAGACCTGGTTAAGTCCTGATTTAGACCTGGTTTAGTCCTGGTTTAGTCCTGGTTTAGTCCTGGTTTAGACCTGGTTTAGACCTGGTTTAGTCCTGGTTTAGTCCTGGTTTAGTCCTGGTTTAGACCTGGTTTAGTCCTGGTTTAGTCCTGGTTTAGTTCTGGTTTAGTCCTGGTTTAGACCTGGTTAAGTCCTGATTTAGACCTGGTTTAGTCCTGGTTTAGTCCTGTTTTAGACCTGGTTTAGTTCTGGTTTAGACCTGGTTTAGTCCAGGTTTAGTCCTGGTTTAGACCTGATTTAGACCTGGTTTAGACCTGGTTAAGTCTTGATTTAGACCTGGTTTAGTCCTGGTTTAGTCCTGGTTTAGTCCAGGTTTAGTCCTGGTTTAGACCTGATTTAGACCTGGTTTAGACCTGGTTAAGTCTTGATTTAGACCTGGTTTAGTCCTGGTTTAATCCTGGTTTAGTCCTGATTTAGACCTGGTTTAGTCCTGGTTTAGTCCTGATTTAAACCTGGTTAAGTCCTGATTTAGACCTGGTTTAGTCCTGGTTTAGTCCTGGTTTAGTCCTGGTTTAGACCTGGTTTAGACCTGGTTTAGTCCTGGTTTAGTCCTGGTTTAGTCCTGGTTTAGACCTGGTTTAGTCCTGGTTTAGTCCTGGTTTAGTCCTGGTTTAGACCTGGTTTAGACCTGGTTAAGTCCTGGTTAAGTCCTGGTTTAGTCCTGGTTTAGACCTGGTTTAGTCCTGGTTTAGACCTGGTTTAGTCCTGGTTTAGACCTGGTTAAGTCCTGATTTAGACCTGGTTTAGTCCTGGTTTAGTCCTGGTTTAGTCCTGGTTTAGACCTGGTTTAGTTCTGGTTTAGACCTGGTTTAGTCCTGGTTTAGTCCTGGTTTAGTCCTGGTTTAGACCTGGTTAAGTCCTGATTTAGACCTGGTTTAGTCCTGGTTTAGACCTGGTTTAGTCCTGGTTTAGTCCTGGTTTAGTCCTGGTTTAGACCTGATTTAGACCTGGTTTAGACCTGGTTAAGTCTTGATTTAGACCTGGTTTAGTCCTGGTTTAATCCTGGTTTAGTCCTGATTTAGACCTGGTTTAGTCCTGGTTTAGTCCTGATTTAGACCTGGTTAAGTCCTGATTTAGACCTGGTTTAGTCCTGGTTTAGTCCTGGTTTAGTCCTGGTTTAGACCTGGTTTAGACCTGGTTTAGTCCTGGTTTAGACCTGGTTAAGTCCTGATTTAGACCTGGTTTAGTCCTGGTTAAGTCCTGGTTAAGTCCTGATTTAGACCTGGTTTAGTCCTGGTTTAGTCCTGGTTTAGACCTGGTTTAGTCCTGGTTTAGTCCTGGTTTAGTCCTTGTTTAGACCTGGTTTAGTCCTGGTTTAGTCCTGGTTTAGTCCTGGTTTAGACCTGGTTTAGACCTGGTTTAGTCCTGGTTTAGACCTGGTTTAGTCCTGATTTAGACCTGGTTAAGTCCTGATTTAGACCTGGTTTAGTCCTGGTTTAGTCCTGGTTTAGTCCTGGTTTAGTCCTGGTTTAGTCCTGATTTAGACCTGGTTAAGTCCTGATTTAGACCTGGTTTAGTCCTGGTTTAGTCCTGGTTTAGTCCTGGTTTAGTCCTGGTTTAGACCTGGTTTAGACCTGGTTAAGTCCTGGTTAAGTCCTGGTTTAGTCCTGGTTTAGATCTGGTTTAGTCCTGGTTTAGACCTGGTTAAGTCCTGATTTAGACCTGGTTTAGTCCTGGTTTAGTCCTGGTTTAGTCCTGGTTTAGTCCTGGTTTAGTCCTGTTTTAGACCTGGTTTAGTTCTGGTTTAGACCTGGTTTAGTCCTGGTTTAGTCCAGGTTTAGTCCTGGTTTAGACCTGATTTAGACCTGGTTTAATCCTGGTTTAGTCCTGATTTAGACCTGGTTTAGTCCTGGTTTAGTCCTGATTTAGACCTGGTTAAGTCCTGATTTAGACCTGGTTTAGTCCTGGTTTAGTCCTGGTTTAGTCCTGGTTTAGACCTGGTTTAGACCTGGTTTAGTCCTGGTTTAGTCCTGGTTTAGACCTGGTTTAGTCCTGGTTTAGTCCTGGTTTAGTTCTGGTTTAGTCCTGGTTTAGTCCTGGTTTAGTCCTGATTTAGACCTGGTTTAGACCTGGTTAAGTCCTGGTTAAGTCCTGGTTTAGTCCTGCTTTAGACCTGGTTTAGTCCTGGTTTAGACCTGGTTTAGTCCTGGTTTAGACCTGGTTAAGTCCTGATTTAGACCTGGTTTAGTCCTGGTTTAGTCCTGGTTTAGTCCTGGTTTAGACCTGGTTTAGTTCTGGTTTAGACCTGGTTTAGTCCTGGTTTAGTCCTGGTTTAGACCTGGTTTAGACCTGGTTAAGTCCTGATTTAGACCTGGTTTAGTCCTGGTTTAGTCCTGGTTTAGACCTGGTTTAGTCCTGGTTTAGTCCTGGTTTAGACCTGGTTTAGTCCTGGTTTAGACCTGGTTTAGACCTGGTTTAGTCCTGGTTTAGACCTGGTTTAGTCCTGATTTAGACCTGGTTAAGTCCTGATTTAGACCTGGTTTAGTCCTGGTTTAGTCCTGGTTTAGTCCTGGTTTAGTCCTGATTTAGACCTGGTTAAGTCCTGATTTAGACCTGGTTTAGTCCTGGTTTAGTCCTGGTTTAGTCCTGGTTTAGTCCTGGTTTAGACCTGGTTTAGACCTGGTTAAGTCCTGGTTAAGTCCTGGTTTAGTCCTGGTTTAGACCTGGTTTAGTCCTGATTTAGTCCTGGTTTAGTCCTGGTTTAGTCCTGGTTTAGACCTGGTTTAGTCCTGGTTTAGTCCTGGTTTAGTTCTGGTTTAGACCTGGTTTAGTCCTGGTTTAGACCTGGTTAAGTCCTGATTTAGACCTGGTTTAGTCCTGGTTTAGTCCTGGTTTAGGCCTGGTTTAGTCCTGGTTTAGTCCTGGTTTAGTCCTGGTTTAGACCTGGTTTAGTCCTGGTTTAGTCCTGGTTTATACCTGGTTTAGACCTGGTTTAGTCCTGGTTTAGACCTGGTTTAGTCCTGATTTAGACCTGGTTAAGTCCTGATTTAGACCTGGTTTAGTCCTGGTTTAGTCCTGGTTTAGTCCTGGTTTAGTCCTGATTTAGACCTGGTTAAGTCCTGATTTAGACCTGGTTTAGTCCTGGTTTAGTCCTGGTTTAGTCCTGGTTTAGACCTGGTTTAGACCTGGTTAGGTCCTGGTTAAGTCCTGGTTTAGTCCTGGTTTAGATCTGGTTTAGTCCTGGTTTAGACCTGGTTAAGTCCTGATTTAGACCTGGTTTAGTCCTGGTTTAGTCCTGGTTTAGTCCTGGTTTAGTCCTGTTTTAGACCTGGTTTAGTTCTGGTTTAGACCTGGTTTAGTCCTGGTTTAGTCCTGGTTTAGTCCTGGTTTAGACCTGGTTTAGTCCTGGTTTAGACCTGGTTAAGTCCTGATTTAGACCTGGTTTAGTCCTGGTTTAGACCTGGTTTAGACCTGGTTTAGACCTGATTTAGACCTGGTTTGGAGCTGGTTTAGACCTGGTTTAGACCTGGTTTAGTCCTGATTTAGACCTGGTTAAGTCCTGATTTAGACCTGGTTTAGTCCTGGTTTAGTCCTGGTTTAGTCCTGGTTTAGACCTGGTTTAGACCTGGTTTAGTCCTGGTTTAGACCTGGTTAAGTCCTGATTTAGACCTGGTTTAGTCCTGGTTAAGTCCTGATTTAGACCTGGTTTAGTCCTGGTTTAGTCCTGGTTTAGTCCTGGTTTAGTCCTGGTTTAGTCCTGGTTTAGTTCTGGTTTAGTCCTGGTTTAGTCCTGGTTTAGACCTGGTTTAGACCTGGTTAAGTCCTGGTTAAGTCCTGATTTAGTCCTGGTTTAGACCTGGTTTAGTCCTGGTGTAGACCTGGTTTAGTCCTGGTTTAGACCTGGTTAAGTCCTGATTTAGACCTGGTTTAGTCCTGGTTTAGTCCTGGTTTAGTCCTGGTTTAGACCTGGTTTAGTTCTGGTTTAGACCTGGTTTAGTCCTGGTTTAGTCCTGGTTTAGTCCTGGTTTAGACCTGGTTTAGTCCTGGTTTAGTCCTGGTTTACACCTGGTTTAGACCTGGTTAAGTCCTGGTTAAGTCCTGGTTTAGTCCTGGTTTAGACCTGGTTTAGACCTGGTTTAGACCTGGTTTAGTCCTGGTTTAATCCTGGTTTAGTCCTGATTTAGACCTGGTTTAGTCCTGGTTTAGTCCTGATTTAGACCTGGTTAAGTCCTGATTTAGACCTGGTTTAGTCCTGGTTTAGTCCTGGTTTAGACCTGGTTTAGACCTGGTTAAGTCCTGATTTAGACCTGGTTAAGTCCTGATTTAGACCTGGTTTAGTCCTGGTTTAGTCCTGGTTTAGTCCTGGTTTAGTTCTGGTTTAGACCTGGTTTAGTCCTGGTTTAGACCTGGTTAAGTCCTGATTTAGACCTGGTTTAGTCCTGGTTTAGTCCTGGTTTAGACCTGGTTTAGTCCTGGTTTAGTCCTGGTTTAGACCTGGTTTAGTCCTGGTTTAGACCTGGTTTAGACCTGGTTTAGTCCTGGTTTAGACCTGGTTTAGTCCTGATTTAGACCTGGTTAAGTCCTGATTTAGACCTGGTTTAGTCCTGGTTTAGACCTGGTTTAGTCCTGATTTAGACCTGGTTAAGTCCTGGTTTAGACCTGGTTTAGTCCTGGTTTAGACCTGGTTTAGACCTGGTTTAGTCCTGGTTTAGACCTGGTTTAGTCCTGGTTTAGACCTGGTTTAGTCCTGATTTAGACCTGGTTTAGTCCTGATTTAGACCTGGTTTAGACCTGGTTAAGTCCTGGTTAAGTCCTGGTTAAGTCCTGGTTTAGACCTGGTTTAGTCCTGGTTTAGTCCTGGTTTAGTTCTGGTTTAGACCTGGTTTAGTCCTGGTTTAGTCCTGGTTTAGTCCTGGTTTAGTCCTGGTTTAGTCCTGGTTTAGACCTGGTTTAGACCTGGTTAAGTCCTGGTTAAGTCCTGGTTAAGTCCTGGTTTAGACCTGGTTTAGTCCTGGTTTAGTCCTGGTTTAGTTCTGGTTTAGACCTGGTTTAGTCCTGGTTTAGACCTGGTTAAGTCCTGATTTAGACCTGGTTTAGTCCTGGTTTAGGCCTGGTTTAGTCCTGGTTTAGTCCTGGTTTAGTCCTGGTTTAGACCTGGTTTAGTCCTGGTTTAGTCCTGGTTTAGACCTGGTTTAGTCCTGGTTTAGTCCTGGTTTAGTTCTGGTTTAGACCTGGTTTAGTCCTGGTTTAGTCCTGGTTTAGACCTGGTTTAGTCCTGGTTTAGTCCTGGTTTAGTCCTGGTTTAGTCCTGGTTTAGACCTGGTTTAGTCCTGGTTTAGTCCTGGTTTAGTCCTGGTTTAGACATGGTTTAGACCTGGTTTAGTCCTGGTTTAGTCCTGGTTTAGACATGATTTAGACCTGGTTTAGTCCTGGTTTAGTCCTGGTTTAGACCTGGTTTAGTCCTGGTTATGTCCTGATTTAGACCTGGTTTAGTCCTGGTTTAGACCTGGTTAAGTCCTGATTTAGACCTGGTTTAGTCCTGGTTAAGTCCTGATTTAGACCTGGTTTAGTCCTGGTTTAGTCCTGGTTTAGTCCTGGTTAAGACCTGGTTTAGTCCTGGTTTAGTCCTGGTTTAGTTCTGGTTTAGACCTGGTTTAGTCCTGGTTTAGACCTGGTTAAGTCCTGATTTAGACCTGGTTTAGTCCTGGTTTAGTCCTGGTTTAGACCTGGTTTAGTCCTGGTTTAGTCCTGGTTTAGTCCTGGTTTAGTCCTGGTTTAGTCCTGGTTTAGTCCTGGTTTAATCCTGGTTTAGTCCTGATTTAGACCTGGTTTAGTCGTGGTTTAGTCCTGGTTTAGTCCTGGTTTAGTCCTGGTTTAGACCTGGTTTAGTCGTGGTTTAGTCCTGGTTTAGTTCTGGTTTAGACCTGGTTTAGTCCTGGTTTAGACCTGGTTTAGTCCTGGTTTAGTCCTGGTTTAGACCTGGTTTAGTCCTGGTTTAGTCCTGGTTTAGTCCTGGTTTAGACCTGGTTTAGTCCTGGTTTAGTCCTGGTTTAGTCCTGGTTTAGACCTGGTTTAGTCCTGGTTTAGTCCTGGTTTAGACCTGGTTTAGTCCTGGTTTAGTCCTGGTTTAGACCTGGTTTAGTCCTGGTTTAGTCCTGGTTTAGTCCTGGTTTAGACCTGGTTTAGACCTGGTTTAGTCCTGGTTTAGTCCTGGTTTAGACATGATTTAGTCCTGGTTTAGTCCTGGTTTAGTCCTGGTTTAGTCCTGGTTTAGACCTGGTTTAGTCCTGGTTTAGTCCTGGTTTAGTCCTGGTTTAGAGCTGGTTTAGTCCTGGTTTAGTCCTGGTTTAGTCCTGGTTTAGACCTGGTTTAGTCCTGGTTTAGTCCTGGTTTAGACATGGTTTAGACCTGGTTTAGTCCTGGTTTAGACCTGGTTTAGTCCTGGTTTAGTCCTGGTTTAGTCCTGGTTTAGACCTGGTTTAGTCCTGGTTTAGTCCTGGTTTAGTCCTGGTTTAGACCTGGTTTAGACCTGGTTTAGTCCTGGTTTAGTCCTGGTTTAGACCTGGTTTAGTCCTGGTTTAGTCCTGGTTTAGACCTGGTTTAGTCCTGGTTTAGTCCTGGTTTAGTCCTGGTTTAGACCTGGTTTAGTCCTGGTTTAGTCCTGGTTTAGACATGGTTTAGACCTGGTTTAGTCCTGGTTTAGACATGGTTTAGACCTGGTTTAGTCCTGGTTTAGACCTGGTTTAGACCTGGTTTAGTCCTGGTTTAGACCTGGTTAAGTCCTGATTTAGACCTGGTTTAGTCCTGGTTAAGTCCTGATTTAGACCTGGTTTAGTCCTGGTTAAGTCCTGATTTAGACCTGGTTTAGTCCTGGTTTAGTCCTGGTTTAGTCCTGGTTTAGTCCTGGTTTAGTTCTGGTTTAGTCCTGGTTTAGTCCTGGTTTAGTCCTGGTTTAGACCTGGTTTAGACCTGGTTTAGTCCTGGTGTAGACCTGGTTTAGTCCTGGTTTAGACCTGGTTAAGTCCTGATTTAGACCTGGTTTAGTCCTGGTTTAGACCTGGTTTAGTTCTGGTTTAGACCTGGTTTAGTCCTGGTTTAGTCCTGGTTTAGTCCTGGTTTAGACCTGGTTTAGTCCTGGTTTAGTCCTGGTTTACACCTGGTTTAGACCTGGTTAAGTCCTGGTTAAGTCCTGGTTTAGTCCTGGTTTAGACCTGGTTTAGACCTGGTTTAGACCTGGTTTAGTCCTGGTTTAATCCTGGTTTAGTCCTGATTTAGACCTGGTTTAGTCCTGGTTTAGTCCTGATTTAGACCTGGTTAAGTCCTGATTTAGACCTGGTTTAGTCGTGGTTTAGTCCTGGTTTAGACCTGGTTTAGACCTGGTTAAGTCCTGATTTAGACCTGGTTAAGTCCTGATTTAGACCTGGTTTAGTCCTGGTTTAGTCCTGGTTTAGTCCTGGTTTAGTTCTGGTTTAGACCTGGTTTAGTCCTGGTTTAGACCTGGTTAAGTCCTGATTTAGACCTGGTTTAGTCCTGGTTTAGTCCTGGTTTAGACCTGGTTTAGTCCTGGTTTAGTCCTGGTTTAGACCTGGTTTAGTCCTGGTTTAGACCTGGTTTAGACCTGGTTTAGTCCTGGTTTAGACCTGGTTTAGTCCTGATTTAGACCTGGTTAAGTCCTGATTTAGACCTGGTTTAGTCCTGGTTTAGTCCTGGTTTAGTCCTGGTTTAGTCCTGATTTAGACCTGGTTAAGTCCTGATTTAGACCTGGTTTAGTCCTGGTTTAGTCCTGGTTTAGTCCTGGTTTAGTCCTGGTTTAGTTCTGGTTTAGTCCTGGTTTAGTCCTGGTTTAGTCCTGGTTTAGACCTGGTTTAGACCTGGTTAAGTCCTGGTTAAGTCCTGATTTAGTCCTGGTTTAGACCTGGTTTAGTCCTGGTGTAGACCTGGTTTAGTCCTGGTTTAGACCTGGTTAAGTCCTGATTTAGACCTGGTTTAGTCCTGGTTTAGTCCTGGTTTAGTCCTGGTTTAGACCTGGTTTAGTTCTGGTTTAGACCTGGTTTAGTCCTGGTTTAGTCCTGGTTTAGTCCTGGTTTAGACCTGGTTTAGTCCTGGTTTAGTCCTGGTTTACACCTGGTTTAGACCTGGTTAAGTCCTGGTTAAGTCCTGGTTTAGTCCTGGTTTAGACCTGGTTTAGTCCTGGTTTAGACCTGGTTTAGACCTGGTTTAGACCTGGTTTAGTCCTGGTTTAATCCTGGTTTAGTCCTGATTTAGACCTGGTTTAGTCCTGGTTTAGTCCTGATTTAGACCTGGTTAAGTCCTGATTTAGACCTGGTTTAGTCCTGGTTTAGTCCTGGTTTAGACCTGGTTTAGACCTGGTTAAGTCCTGATTTAGACCTGGTTAAGTCCTGATTTAGACCTGGTTTAGTCCTGGTTTAGTCCTGGTTTAGTCCTGGTTTAGTTCTGGTTTAGACCTGGTTTAGTCCTGGTTTAGACCTGGTTAAGTCCTGATTTAGACCTGGTTTAGTCCTGGTTTAGTCCTGGTTTAGACCTGGTTTAGTCCTGGTTTAGTCCTGGTTTAGACCTGGTTTAGACCTGGTTTAGTCCTGGTTTAGACCTGGTTTAGACCTGGTTTAGTCCTGGTTTAGACCTGGTTTAGTCCTGATTTAGACCTGGTTAAGTCCTGATTTAGACCTGGTTTAGTCCTGGTTTAGTCCTGGTTTAGTCCTGGTTTAGTCCTGATTTAGACCTGGTTAAGTCCTGATTTAGACCTGGTTTAGTCCTGGTTTAGTCCTGGTTTAGTCCTGGTTTAGTCCTGGTTTAGACCTGGTTAAGTCCTGGTTAAGTCCTGGTTAAGTCCTGGTTTAGACCTGGTTTAGTCCTGGTTTAGTCCTGGTTTAGTTCTGGTTTAGACCTGGTTTAGTCCTGGTTTAGACCTGGTTAAGTCCTGATTTAGACCTGGTTTAGTCCTGGTTTAGGCCTGGTTTAGTCCTGGTTTAGTCCTGGTTTAGTCCTGGTTTAGACCTGGTTTAGTCCTGGTTTAGTCCTGGTTTAGTCCTGGTTTAGACCTGGTTTAGTCCTGGTTTAGTCCTGGTTTAGTTCTGGTTTAGACCTGGTTTAGTCCTGGTTTAGACCTGGTTAAGTCCTGATTTAGACCTGGTTTAGTCCTGGTTTAGTCCTGGTTTAGTCCTGGTTTAGTCCTGGTTTAGTCCTGGTTTAGACCTGGTTTAGTCCTGGTTTAGACATGGTTTAGACCTGGTTTAGTCCTGGTTTAGTCCTGGTTTAGACATGATTTAGACCTGGTTTAGTCCTGGTTTAGTCCTGGTTTAGACCTGGTTTAGTCCTGGTTAAGTCTTGATTTAGACCTGGTTTAGTCCTGGTTAAGTCCTGATTTAGACCTGGTTTAGTCCTGGTTTAGACCTGGTTAAGTCCTGATTTAGACCTGGTTTAGTCCTGGTTAAGTCCTGATTTAGACCTGGTTTAGTCCTGGTTTAGTCCTGGTTTAGTCCTGGTTTAGACCTGGTTTAGTCCTGGTTTAGTCCTGGTTTAGTTCTGGTTTAGACCTGGTTTAGTCCTGGTTTAGACCTGGTTAAGTCCTGATTTAGACCTGGTTTAGTCCTGGTTTAGTCCTGGTTTAGACCTGGTTTAGTCCTGGTTTAGTCCTGGTTTAGTCCTGGTTTAGTCCTGGTTTAGTCGTGGTTTAGTCCTGGTTTAGTCCTGGTTTAGTCCTGGTTTAGACCTGGTTTAGTCGTGGTTTAGTCCTGGTTTAGTTCTGGTTTAGACCTGGTTTAGTCCTGGTTTAGACCTGGTTTAGTCCTGGTTTAGACCTGGTTTAGTCCTGGTTTAGTCCTGGTTTAGACCTGGTTTAGTCCTGGTTTAGTCCTGGTTTAGTCCTGGTTTAGACCTGGTTTAGTCCTGGTTTAGTCCTGATTTAGACCTGGTTTAGTCGTGGTTTAGTCCTGGTTTAGTCCTGGTTTAGTCCTGGTTTAGACCTGGTTTAGTCGTGGTTTAGTCCTGGTTTAGTTCTGGTTTAGACCTGGTTTAGTCCTGGTTTAGACCTGGTTTAGTCCTGGTTTAGTCCTGGTTTAGACCTGGTTTAGTCCTGGTTTAGTCCTGGTTTAGTCCTGGTTTAGACCTGGTTTAGTCCTGGTTTAGTCCTGGTTTAGTCCTGGTTTAGACCTGGTTTAGTCCTGGTTTAGTCCTGGTTTAGACCTGGTTTAGTCCTGGTTTAGTCCTGGTTTAGACATGGTTTAGACCTGGTTTAGTCCTGGTTTAGTCCTGGTTTAGACATGATTTAGTCCTGGTTTAGTCCTGGTTTAGTCCTGGTTTAGTCCTGGTTTAGACCTGGTTTAGTCCTGGTTTAGTCCTGGTTTAGTCCTGGTTTAGAGCTGGTTTAGTCCTGGTTTAGTCCTGGTTTAGTCCTGGTTTAGACCTGGTTTAGTCCTGGTTTAGTCCTGGTTTAGACATGGTTTAGACCTGGTTTAGTCCTGGTTTAGACCTGGTTTAGTCCTGGTTTAGTCCTGGTTTAGTCCTGGTTTAGACCTGGTTTAGTCCTGGTTTAGTCCTGGTTTAGACCTGGTTTAGACCTGGTTTAGTCCTGGTTTAGTCCTGGTTTAGACCTGGTTTAGTCCTGGTTTAGTCCTGGTTTAGACCTGGTTTAGTCCTGGTTTAGTCCTGGTTTAGTCCTGGTTTAGACCTGGTTTAGTCCTGGTTTAGTCCTGGTTTAGACATGGTTTAGACCTGGTTTAGTCCTGGTTTAGTCCTGGTTTAGTCCTGGTTTAGACCTGGTTTAGTCCTGGTTTAGTTCTGGTTTAGACCTGGTTGTTCTGGTTTAGACCTGGTTAAGTCCTGGTTTAGACCTGGTTTAGTCCTGGTTTAGTCCTGGTTTAGACCTGGTTTAGTCCTGGTTTAGTCCTGGTTTAGTCCTGGTTTAGACCTGGTTTAGTCCTGGTTTAGTCCTGGTTTAGTCCTGGTTTAGAAATGGTTTAGTCCTGGTTTAGTCCTGGTTTAGACCTGGTTTAGTCCTGGTTTAGACATGGTTTAGACCTGGTTTAGTCCTGGTTTAGTCCTGGTTTAGACATGATTTAGTCCTGGTTTTTTCCTGGTTTAGTCCTGGTTTAGTCCTGGTTTAGACCTGGTTTAGTCCTGGTTTAGTCCTGGTTTAGTCCTGGTTTAGTCCTGGTTTAGAGCTGGTTTAGACCTGGTTTAGACCTGGTTTAGTCCTGGTTTAGACATGGTTTAGACCTGGTTTAGTCCTGGTTTAGTCCTGGTTTAGTCCTGGTTTAGACCTGGTTTAGACCTGGTTTAGTCCTGGTTTAGTCCTGGTTTAGTCCTGGTTTAGACCTGGTTTAGTCCTGGTTTAGACCTGGTTAAGTCCTGATTTAGACCTGGTTTAGTCCTGGTTTAGTCCTGGTTTAGACCTGGTTTAGTCCTGGTTTAGTCCTGGTTTAGTCCTGGTTTAGACCTGGTTTAGTCCTGGTTTAGTCCTGGTTTAGTCCTGGTTTAGACCTGGTTTAGTCCTGGTTTAGTCCTGGTTTAGACATGGTTTAGACCTGGTTTAGTCCTGGTTTAGTCCTGGTTTAGACATGATTTAGTCCTGGTTTAGTCCTGGTTTAGTCCTGGTTTAGTCCTGGTTTAGACCTGGTTTAGTCCTGGTTTAGTCCTGGTTTAGTCCTGGTTTAGACCTGGTTTAGTCCTGGTTTAGTCCTGGTTTAGACCTGGTTTAGTCCTGGTTTAGTCCTGGTTTAGACCTGGTTTAGTCCTGGTTTAGACCTGGTTTAGTCCTGGTTTAGTCCTGGTTTAGACCTGGTTTAGTCCTGGTTTAGTCCTGGTTTAGTCCTGGTTTAGACCTGGTTTAGACCTGGTTTAGTCCTGGTTTAGTCCTGGTTTAGACCTGGTTTAGTCCTGGTTTAGTCCTGGTTTAGTCCTGGTTTAGTCCTGGTTTAGTCCTGGTTTAGACCTGGTTTAGACCTGGTTTAGACCTGGTTTAGTCCTGGTTTAGTCCTGGTTTAGACCTGGTTTAGACATGGTTTAGACATGGTTTAGACCTGGTTTAGACCTGGTTTAGTCCTGGTTTAGTCCTGGTTTAGACCTGGTTTAGTCCTGGTTTAGTCCTGGTTTAGTTCTGGTTTAGACCTGGTTTAGTCCTGGTTTAGACCTGGTTAAGTCCTGGTTTAGACCTGGTTTAGTCCTGGTTTAGTCCTGGTTTAGACCTGGTTTAGTCCTGGTTTAGTCCTGGTTTAGACATGGTTTAGACCTGGTTTAGTCCTGGTTTAGTCCTGGTTTAGTCCTGGATTAGACCTGGTTTAGACCTGGTTTAGTCCTGGTTTAGACCTGGTTTAGACCTGGTTTAGTCCTGGTTTAGTCCTGGTTTAGTCCTGGTTTAGTCCTGGTTTAGACCTGGTTTAGTCCTGGTTTAGTCCTGGTTTAGACCTGGTTTAGTCCTGGTTTAGTCCTGGTTTAGACCTGGTTTAGTCCTGGTTTAGTCCTGGTTTAGACCTGGTTTAGTCCTGGTTTAGACCTGGTTTAGTCCTGGTTTAGTCCTGGTTTAGTCCTGGTTTAGACCTGGTTTAGTCCTGGTTTAGTCCTGGTTTAGTCCTGGTTTAGACCTGGTTTAGTCCTGGTTTAGACCTGGTTTAGTCCTGGTTTAGTCCTGGTTTAGTCCTGGTTTAGTCCTGGTTTAGACCTGGTTTAGTCCTGGTTTAGACCTGGTTTAGTCCTGGTTTAGTCCTGGTTTAGTCCTGGTTTAGACCTGGTTTAGTCCTGGTTTAGTCCTGGTTTAGTCCTGGTTTTATACCTGGTTTAGTCCTGGTTTAGTCCTGGTTTAGTCCTGGTTTAGACCTGGTTTAGTCCTGGTTTAGTCCTGGTTTAGTCCTGGTTTAGACCTGGTTTAGTCCTGGTTTAGTCCTGGTTTAGACCTGGTTTAGACCTGGTTTAGTCCTGGTTTAGTCCTGGTTTAGTCCTGGTTTAGACCTGGTTTAGACCTGGTTTAGTCCTGGTTTAGACCTGGTTTAGACCTGGTTTAGTCCTGGTTTAGACCTGGTTTAGACCTGGTTTAGTCCTGGTTTAGACCTGGTTTAGTCCTGGTTTAGACCTGGTTTAGTCCTGGTTTAGTCCTGGTTTAGACCTGGTTTAGTCCTGGTTTAGACCTGGTTTAGACCTGGTTTAGTCCTGGTTTAGTCCTGGTTTAGACCTGGTTTAGTCCTGGTTTAGACCTGGTTTAGACCTGGTTTAGACCTGGTTTAGTCCTGGTTTAGACCTGGTTTAGACCTGGTTTAGTCCTGGTTTAGTCCTGGTTTAGACCCCCTGCGGGGGCCCGGATGGCGCTGAACTCCTCGGGGCAGAACATGTTGGAGCGCGCCCTGACAGGGTCGCTGGCGTCCCTGGTGTTCTTGGCGGTGAACGCCCTGATCCTGCACTCGCTCCGCTCGCGCGCCGTGTTCCGTGACGCGGCTCGTCACGTGCTGCTGTTCCACCTGGTGCTCGCCGACAGCCTGCAGATGGCGCTCACGCAGGCGCTCTTGGTGCTGGCGTACGCGCGGGTGCTCCTGGCGTTCCCGCTGTGCGCGCTGCTGGTGCTGAGCACGCACGCCACGCACGACTTCTCGCCGCTCATGCTGCTGCTCATGTCGCTGGAGCGCTTTGCGGCCGTGTGCCTGCCGCTGCGGCACGCTGCCCTCGCCACGCCGCGCAGCAGCATGTGGGCCGCCCTCGCCGCCTGGGCCCTCACTGACCTCACCATCCTGGCCCGACTGGGCCTCATGCTGCCGCCGGACGCCACGCCCGCGCCGGACGCTCAGGTGGGCGCCTCACTTCAGAGACATCGGCCATAAAGCGGGTCAACAAAGGGTCTGGAAGGGTCAAACGAAGGGTCAAACGAAGGGTCGAACGAAGGGTCAAACGAAGGGTCAAACGAAGGGTCTGGAAGGGTCAAACGAAGGGTCTGGAAGGGTCAAACAAAGGGTCAAACAGAGGGTCATACAAAGGGTCAAACAAAGGGTCTGGGAGGGTCAAACGAAGGGTCAAACAGAGGGTCATACAAAGGGTCAAACAAAGGGTCTGGGAGGGTCAAACAAAGGGTCAAACGAAGGGTCGAACGAAGGGTCGAACGAAGGGTCAAACGAAGGGTCAAACGAAGGGTCTGGAAGGGTCAAACGAAGGGTCTGGAAGGGTCATACAAAGGGTCAAACAAAGGGTCTGGGAGGGTCAAACGAAGGGTCAAACAGAGGGTCATACAAAGGGTCAAACAAAGGGTCTGGGAGGGTCAAACGAAGGGTCAAACGAAGGGTCGAACGAAGGGTCAAACGAAGGGTCAAACGAAGGGTCTGGAAGGGTCAAACGAAGGGTCTGGAAGGGTCATACAAAGGGTCAAACAAAGGGTCTGGGAGGGTCAAACGAAGGGTCAAACAGAGGGTCATACAAAGGGTCAAACAAAGGGTCTGGGAGGGTCAAACAAAGGGTCAAACGAAGGGTCGAACGAAGGGTCAAACGAAGGGTCAAACGAAGGGTCTGGAAGGGTCAAACGAAGGGTCTGGAAGGGTCAAACAAAGGGTCAAACAGAGGGTCATACAAAGGGTCAAACAAAGGGTCTGGGAGGGTCAAACGAAGGGTCAAACAAAGGGTCATACAAAGGGTCAAACAAAGGGTCTGGGAGGGTCAAACAAAGGGTCAAACGAAGGGTCAAACGAAGGGTCTGGAAGGGTCAAACGAAGGGTCAAACGGAGGGTCATACAAAGGGTCAAACAAAGGGTTTGGGAGGGTCAAACGAAGGGTCTGGAAGGGTCAAACAAAGGGTCAAACAGAGGGTCATACAAAGGGTCAAACAAAGGGTCTGGGAGGGTCAAACGAAGGGTCAAACAGAGGGTCATACAAAGGGTCAAACAAAGGGTCTGGGAGGGTCAAACAAAGGGTCAAACGAAGGGTCGAACGAAGGGTCAAACGAAGGGTCAAACGAAGGGTCTGGAAGGGTCAAACGAAGGGTCTGGAAGGGTCAAACAAAGGGTCAAACAGAGGGTCATACAAAGGGTCAAACAAAGGGTCTGGGAGGGTCAAACGAAGGGTCAAACAAAGGGTCATACAAAGGGTCAAACAAAGGGTCTGGGAGGGTCAAACAAAGGGTCAAACGAAGGGTCAAACGAAGGGTCTGGAAGGGTCAAACGAAGGGTCAAACGGAGGGTCATACAAAGGGTCAAACAAAGGGTTTGGGAGGGTCAAACGAAGGGTCTGGAAGGGTCAAACAAAGGGTCAAACAGAGGGTCATACAAAGGGTCAAACAAAGGGTCTGGGAGGGTCAAACGAAGGGTCAAACAGAGGGTCATACAAAGGGTCAAACAAAGGGTCTGGGAGGGTCAAACAAAGGGTCAAACGAAGGGTCGAACGAAGGGTCAAACGAAGGGTCAAACGAAGGGTCTGGAAGGGTCAAACGAAGGGTCTGGAAGGGTCAAACAAAGGGTCAAACAGAGGGTCATACAAAGGGTCAAACAAAGGGTCTGGGAGGGTCAAACGAAGGGTCAAACAAAGGGTCATACAAAGGGTCAAACAAAGGGTCTGGGAGGGTCAAACAAAGGGTCAAACGAAGGGTCGAACGAAGGGTCTGGAAGGGTCAAACGAAGGGTCAAACGAAGGGTCTGGAAGGGTCAAACGAAGGGTCAAACGGAGGGTCATACAAAGGGTCAAACAAAGGGTTTGGGAGGGTCAAACGAAGGGTCAAACGAAGGGTCAAACGAAGGGTCTGGAAGGGTCAAACGAAGGGTCAAACGAAGGGTCTGGAAGGGTCAAACGAAGGGTCAAACGGAGGGTCAAACGGAGGGTAATACGAGGGTCAAATGAATGGTCAAACAAAGGGTCAAACGAAATCCAATAATTTGCATCAAAATCTATGACTTCTTTGACCTCAGAGTTCAGTCGAGTCCGTGGAAAATATCATGTTTTGTTTGAACACGAAAAGAGCGTTTCGCTGGTGAATCCGTCGTCCACGCGTTGTTTGGGGAAAGCGTGTGGTCAAGCGGCTCAGGTCAAGCGGCTCAGGTCAAGCGGCTCAGGTCAAGCGGCTCAGGTCAAGCGGCTCAGGTCAAGCGGCTCAGGTCAAGCGGCTCAAGTCATTCAGACGGATGTATTTAGCATTTCACATTCACTATTTAAGGAACGTTCATATTTGTTGGTTTGGACGCCCTGTTCTGGGAAGTCTTCTGGTGACCTTTGACCTGTGCCGCCGCAGATGCCGCAGACCTGTAACAGCCTGGTGCTTTTCCCAAACGCTCAGTCCAGACACTTTAATGAGGGGCTGGTCTACTCCCTGTTCCTCGCCGCGTTCCTCTCCATCGTCGGATCCTACGCCGCCGTGATGAGGGCGGCGCGCTCCGCCTCCAATGACCTGGTGAGAAGCAGGTCAAAGGTCATGCTTAACCCTAACCCTGCTGCTGCTGAAAGAGCACAGAGGTCGAGGCGAGCGCTCACTCAGTTGTTCAGTTGTGTCTTTCAGAAGTCTGTGCGTAAAGCGCGCTCACCTTTGCTGCTGCACATGTTCCAGCTCAGCCTGATGGTCACCTCCACCTTCCACAACGTCCTGCTGGGGGCGCTGTACTACGCCCTGCCGTACCTCGTCTTCTCGCGCCTCTAGACCGTGCTCTACATTTTCCCCAAATGTCTGAGCGTGCTCGTGTACGGCCTGAGAGACCCGAGCATCCGCGCCGCGCTGATCCTGCAAGTGTCCTGCCGCCAACTCAAGTAATACTACAAGTACTGCTGATCCTGCAAGTGTCCTGCCGCCAACTCAAGTAATACTACAAGTACTGCTGATCCTGCAAGTGTCCTGCCGCCAACTCAAGTAATACTACAAGTACTGCTGATCCTGCAAGTGTCCTGCCGCCAACTCAAGTAATACTACAAGTACTGCTGATCCTGCAAGTGTCCTGCCGCCAACTCAAGTAATACTACAAGTACTGCGAGTACTGCTGATCCTGCAAGTGTCCTGCCGCCAACCCAAGTAATACTACAAGTACTGCTGATCCTGCAAGTGTCCTGCCGCCAACTCAAGTAATACTACAAGTACTGCTGATCCTGCAAGTGTCCTGCCGCCAACTCAAGTAATACTACAAGTACTGCTGATCCTGCAAGTGTCCTGCCGCCAACCCAAGTAATACTACAAGTACTGCTGATCCTGCAAGTGTCCTGCCGCCAACTCAAGTAATACTACAAGTACTGCGAGTACTGCTGATCCTGCAAGTGTCCTGCCGCCAACTCAAGTAGTACTACAAGTACTGCTGATCCTGCAAGTGTCCTGCCGCCAACTCAAGTAATACTACAAGTACTGCGAGTACTGCTGATCCTGCAAGTGTCCTGCCGCCAACCCAAGTAATACTACAAGTACTGCTGATCCTGCAAGTATCCTGCCTCCAACTCAAGTAGTACTACAAGTACTGCTGATCCTGCAAGTGTCCTGCCGCCAACTCAAGTAATACTACAAGTACTGCTGATCCTGCAAGTGTCCTGCCGCCAACCCAAGTAATACTACAAGTACTGCTGATCCTGCAAGTGTCCTGCCGCCAACTCAAGTAATACTACAAGTGCTGCTGATCCTGCAAGTGTCCTGCCGCCAACCCAAGTAATACTACGAGTACTGCTGATCCTGCAAGTGTCCTGCCGCCAACCCAAGTAATACTACAAGTACTGCTGATCCTGCAAGTGTCCTGCCGCCAACTCAAGTAATACTACGAGTACTGCTGATCCTGCAAGTGTCCTGCCGCCAACTCAAGTAATACTACAAGTACTGCTGATCCTGCAAGTGTCCTGCCGCCAACCCAAGTAATACTACAAGTACTGCTGATCCTGCAAGTGTCCTGCCGCCAACTCAAGTAATACTACAAGTGCTGCTGATCCTGCAAGTGTCCTGCCGCCAACCCAAGTAATACTACAAGTACTGCTGATCCTGCAAGTGTCCTGCCGCCAACTCAAGTAATACTACAAGTGCTGCTGATCCTGCAAGTGTCCTGCCGCCAACTCAAGTAATACTGCAAGTACTGCTGATCGTGCAAGTGTCCTGCCGCCAACTCAAGTAATACTACAAGTACTGCTGATCCTGCAAGTGTCCTGCCGCCAACTCAAGTAATACTGCAAGTACTGCTGATCCTGCAAGTGTCCTGCCGCCAACTCAAGTAATACTACAAGTACTGCTGATCCTGCAAGTGTCCTGCCGCCAACTCAAGTAATACTACAAGTACTGCTGATCCTGCAAGTGTCCTGCCGCCAACCCAAGTAATACTACAAGTACTGCTGATCCTGCAAGTGTCCTGCCGCCAACTCAAGTAATACTACAAGTACTGCTGATCCTGCAAGTGTCCTGCCGCCAACCCAAGTAATACTACAAGTACTGCTGATCCTGCAAGTGTCCTGCTGCCAACCCAAGTAATACTACAAGTACTGCTGATCCTGCAAGTGTCCTGCCGCCAACCCAAGTAATACTACAAGTACTGCTGATCCTGCAAGTGTCCTGCCGCCAACCCAAGTAATACTACAAGTACTGCTGATCCTGCAAGTGTCCTGCCGCCAACTCAAGTAATACTACAAGTACTGCTGATCCTGCAAGTGTCCTGCCGCCAACCCAAGTAATACTACAAGTACTGCTGATCCTGCAAGTGTCCTGCTGCCAACCCAAGTAATACTACAAGTACTGCTGATCCTGCAAGTGTCCTGCCGCCAACTCAAGTAATACTACAAGTACTGCTGATCCTGCAAGTGTCCTGCCGCCAACCCAAGTAATACTACAAGTACTGCTGATCCTGCAAGTGTCCTGCCGCCAACCCAAGTAATACTACAAGTACTGCTGATCCTGCAAGTGTCCTGCCGCCAACTCAAGTAATACTACAAGTACTGCTGATCCTGCAAGTGTCCTGCCGCCAACCCAAGTAATACTACAAGTACTGCTGATCCTGCAAGTGTCCTGCTGCCAACCCAAGTAATACTACAAGTACTGCTGATCCTGCAAGTGTCCTGCCGCCAACTCAAGTAATACTACAAGTACTGCTGATCCTGCAAGTGTCCTGCCGCCAACCCAAGTAATACTACAAGTACTGCTGATCCTGCAAGTGTCCTGCCGCCAACTCAAGTAATACTACAAGTACTGCGAGTACTGCTGATCCTGCAAGTGTCCTGCCGCCAACTCAAGTAGTACTACAAGTACTGCTGATCCTGCAAGTGTCCTGCCGCCAACTCAAGTAATACTACAAGTACTGCGAGTACTGCTGATCCTGCAAGTGTCCTGCCGCCAACCCAAGTAATACTACAAGTACTGCTGATCCTGCAAGTATCCTGCCTCCAACTCAAGTAGTACTACAAGTATTGCTGATCCTGCAAGTGTCCTGCCGCCAACTCAAGTAATACTACAAGTACTGCTGATCCTGCAAGTGTCCTGCCGCCAACCCAAGTAATACTACGAGTACTGCTGATCCTGCAAGTGTCCTGCCGCCAACTCAAGTAATACTACGAGTACTGCTGATCCTGCAAGTGTCCTGCCGCCAACCCAAGTAATACTACAAGTACTGCTGATCCTGCAAGTGTCCTGCCGCCAACTCAAGTAATACTACAAGTGCTGCTGATCCTGCAAGTGTCCTGCCGCCAACCCAAGTAATACTACAAGTACTGCTGATCCTGCAAGTGTCCTGCCGCCAACTCAAGTAATACTACAAGTGCTGCTGATCCTGCAAGTGTCCTGCCGCCAACTCAAGTAATACTGCAAGTACTGCTGATCGTGCAAGTGTCCTGCCGCCAACTCAAGTAATACTACAAGTACTGCTGATCCTGCAAGTGTCCTGCCGCCAACTCAAGTAATACTGCAAGTACTGCTGATCCTGCAAGTGTCCTGCCGCCAACTCAAGTAATACTACAAGTACTGCTGATCCTGCAAGTGTCCTGCCGCCAACTCAAGTAATACTACAAGTACTGCTGATCCTGCAAGTGTCCTGCCGCCAACCCAAGTAATACTACAAGTACTGCTGATCCTGCAAGTGTCCTGCCGCCAACTCAAGTAATACTACAAGTACTGCTGATCCTGCAAGTGTCCTGCCGCCAACCCAAGTAATACTACAAGTACTGCTGATCCTGCAAGTGTCCTGCCGCCAACCCAAGTAATACTACAAGTACTGCTGATCCTGCAAGTGTCCTGCCGCCAACTCAAGTAATACTACAAGTACTGCTGATCCTGCAAGTGTCCTGCCGCCAACCCAAGTAATACTACAAGTACTGCTGATCCTGCAAGTGTCCTGCTGCCAACCCAAGTAATACTACAAGTACTGCTGATCCTGCAAGTGTCCTGCCGCCAACTCAAGTAATACTACAAGTACTGCTGATCCTGCAAGTGTCCTGCCGCCAACCCAAGTAATACTACAAGTACTGCTGATCCTGCAAGTGTCCTGCCGCCAACCCAAGTAATACTACAAGTACTGCTGATCCTGCAAGTGTCCTGCCGCCAACTCAAGTAATACTACAAGTACTGCTGATCCTGCAAGTGTCCTGCCGCCAACCCAAGTAATACTACAAGTACTGCTGATCCTGCAAGTGTCCTGCTGCCAACCCAAGTAATACTACAAGTACTGCTGATCCTGCAAGTGTCCTGCCGCCAACTCAAGTAATACTACAAGTACTGCTGATCCTGCAAGTGTCCTGCCGCCAACCCAAGTAATACTACAAGTACTGCTGATCCTGCAAGTGTCCTGCCGCCAACTCAAGTAATACTGCAAGTACTGCTGATCCTGCAAGTGTCCTGCCGCCAACTCAAGTAATACTACAAGTACTGCTGATCCTGCAAGTGTCCTGCTGCCAACCCAAGTAATACTACAAGTACTGCTGATCCTGCAAGTGTCCTGCCGCCAACTCAAGTAATACTAGAAGTACTGCGAGTACTCAGTATGTGCCAAAACTGATTCCATTCTGGTACTACATACTGTGTCTCAAGGGCTGAAAAAGTACATATAAAGTAAATATACTTATCTTTGTTCAAAGCCATTTCATGTGAAATCTACAAAAAGTACTTAAGAAGTACAAGTACTTACTTAAAAATAATTGTATTTCAGGGATTGTAAGAACCATGTGGTATTCGAAAAGAATTGTGCAGCGTTAGCCGTAGCATTAGCCTCAGGCCAGAACAGCGGGTCCTCAGTCAGTATCGGATCGAGTACTCGCCGATACCAATACCTGAATCAGAGCGACATCAGTTTGTTCATAAACACGCTTCCTTTCCAACCTTTGACCTTTGACCTTTGACCTCTGACCCCGCCCTCACAACCACTCCCATACTTGAGCCTGGGCCGCTCTTATTGTGCACCTGATCTGGACGACTGGACGTCCAGTCGTCCAGTCAAAATGTACCGTGTATAAATGTACCCCGTGTATAAATGTACCCCGTGTATAAATGTACCGTGTATAAATGTACCGTGTATAAATGTACCCCGTGTATAAATGTACCGTGTATAAATGTACCCCGTGTATAAATGTACCCCGTGTATAAATGTACCGTGTATAAATGTACCGTGTATAAATGTACCGTGTATAAATGTACCGTGTATAAATGTACCCCGTGTATAAATGTACCCCGTGTATAAATGTACCCCGTGTATAAATGTACCCCGTGTATAAATGTACCGTGTATAAATGTACCGTGTATAAATGTACCGTGTATAAATGTACCGTGTATAAATGTACCGTGTATAAATGTACCCCGTGTATAAATGTACCGTGTATAAATGTACCGTGTATAAATGTACCGTGTATAAATGTACCGTGTATAAATATAAATAAATTATGGTCAAACTCTCCGGTGTTTTTCTTTTCATTTGGTCATGTTTAGGGCTGGGCAACGATTTAAATGTTTAATCACGATTAATCGCATTTTTACTGCAAAATTCAAAATGAATTCAAAAGAAGTGTAAAGTGCATCAGCATTTTGATTCAGTATCAGTTCAATAAAATATGAAGTATTGACCAAAATCATTAAAGATGAACAGAAACATTATAATCTCATGAAACATTAGACTCAAAACACATTT